>NC_091232.1:21435710-21598210 GCF_040958095.1 Procambarus clarkii
CAGGCCAGCTGGGGAGGGATAATGGCAGTTAGGATAGACTACAGGTCAGCTGGGGAGGGATAATGGCAGTTAGGATAGACTACAGGTCAGCTGGGGAGGGATAATGGCAGTTAGGATAGACTACAGGTCAGCTGGGGAGGGATAATGGCAGTTAGGATAGACTACAGGTCAGCTGGGGAGGGATAATGGCAGTTAGGATAGACTACAGGTCAGCTGGGGAGGGATAATGGCAGTTAGGATAGACTACAGTTCAGCTGGGGAGGGATAATGGCAGTTAGGATAGACTACAGGTCAGCTGGGGAGGGATAATGGCAGTTAGGATAAACTACAGGTCAGCTGGGGAGGGATAATGGCAGTTAGGATAGACTACAGGTCAGCTGGGGAGGGATAATGGCAGTTAGGATAGACTACAGGTCAGCTGGGGAGGGATAATGGCAGTTAGGATAGACTACAGGTCAGCTGGGGAGGGATAATGGCAGTTAGGATAGACTACAGGTCAGCTGGAGAGGGATAATGGCAGTTAGGATAGACTACAGGCCAGCTGGGGAGGGATAATGGCAGTTAGGATAGACTACAGGTCAGCTGGGGAGGGATAATGGCAGTTAGGATAGACTGTATGGACTATCCGTGCGGACGAGGGAGACCTGACACCCCGCCACCATAAGCAGGCAACACTCGGGGTGGAGCAGACACCTTCAGAGCATGGAGGACTATGGCCAAGCTTGGGGGGTAGACTTCTTATTGCTTAGACACTCCCTTATCCACTGGAACACCTTACCAGTTCCTCTTGCCTGTTTCTCAAACTTATGCACCAAGCTATTATGGGTTACTGTATACTCATCTAGTTGTCATATGGTCTGTTAGTGTGTATACTCACCTATTTGTACACCACTATGTGTGCCTATTTCTTAAATATCTCTTCTCTACCAGTACATATTTAACTGGGATACTGTTCATAAAAATAACTTTCACTGGTCGATTTCATCCTTTCTGAAACTTTCCGAGCCTGTAGAAACGCTCCAGTTGTCTTGTTGCACTTCTGGTCTGAATTTTGTGTAGAATTCCTGTTATTTCATTCCGTTCTCTCTCCATATTTGCCACGTGTTCCCTCAGGCTCAGATAAGTTGCATATCACCACTGCTCTCTCCTTCCCCAGCCCCTACCACGTACATTTTATGACTTGGGTTGTGTTTACAACCTCAAAATTGGTCTCCTTAATTATCTTCGTTCCCTCTGAACCCAATGCTGTATCAGCATAGGTTTTATCTGGTCTTAGTCCCCACATCTGTTATATTTCCAATTTGACTAAATCTCTCCTCTGTTATCTTACTCATTCCCTGTGTTCTCTTCCCTTCCTCTTCCACCGTTTTTATTATATTATGTAAAAAAAAAAAGCTATTTACACCTGCCTCCTTTTTGCAATTTATTTCCTTCAGTTCTTCTACCTGGTTCCAGGTTGCAATGCAGAGTTCATCTCCGCAGTTCATCTCTCAAGTTTTACTTTTCAGCCTTCAATAATCTCATCTTTTTGTCTACCATCTTTTGTATCTCTCTTGAAGCTGCCTCTTCTTTCACTGGTTCTTCCTTCCCCCCCCCCCGATCCTCTCCTCCTCCACCTCTTCCAGCATTTTTACATTGCTTCTCAATAACTCGTCCATGCTGCCTTGAAGTTCTACTATGCTAATGGACTTCCTTGCTCCTCATTCATGCCTTCCTCTAATGCCATCAATCTTTTCCAAATGGGTTGGATTTATATCTTTCGCCGCTATATATCTAATCTTATCCTTCACACATACACACACATACACAGTGTGTGTGTGTGTGTGTGTACTCACCTAGTTGTGTTTGCGGGGGTTGAGCTCTGGCTCTTTGGTCCCGCCTCTCAACCGTCAATCAACAGGTGTACAGATTCCTGAGCCTATCGGGCTCTGTCATATCTACACTTGAAACTGTGTATGGAGTCAGCCTCCACCACATCACTTCCTAATGCATTCCATTTGTCAACCACTCTGACACTAAAAAAGTTCTTTCTAATATCTCTGTGGCTCATTTGGGCACTCAGTTTCCACCTGTGTCCCCTTATGCGTGTTCCCCTTGTGTTAAATAGACTGTCTTTACCTACCCTATCAATCCCCTTCAGAATCTTGAATGTGGTGATCATGTCCCCCCTAACTCTTCTGTCTTCCAGCGAAGTGAGGTTTAATTCCCGTAGTCTCTCCTCGTAGCTCATACTTCTCAGCTCGGGTACTAGTCTGGTGGCAAACCTTTGAACCTTTTCCAGTTTAGTCTTATCCTTGACTAGATATGGACTCCATGCTGGGGCTGCATACTCCAGGATTGGCCTGACATATGTGGTATACAAAGTTCTGAATGATTCTTTACACATGTTTCTGAATGCCGTTCGTATGTTGGCCAGCCTGGCATATGCCGCTGATGTTATCCGCTTGATATGTGCTGCAGGAGACAGGTCTGGCGTGATATCAACCCCCAAGTCTTTTTCCTTCTCTGACTCCTGAAGAATTTCCTCTCCCAGATGATACCTTGTATCTGGCCTCCTGCTCCCTACACCTATCTTCATTACATTACATTTGGTTGGGTTAAACACTAACAACCATTTGTTCGACCATTCCTTCAGCTTGTCTAGGTCTTCTTGAAGCCTCAAACAGTCCTCTTCTGTTTTAATCCTTCTCATAATTTTAGCATCGTCCGCAAACATTGAGAGAAATGAATCGATACCCTCCGGGAGATCATTTACATATATCAGAAACAAGATAGGACCGAGTACAGAGCCCTGTGGGACTCCACTGGTGACTTCACGCCAATCGGAGGTCTCACCCCTCACCGTAACTCTCTGCTTCCTATTGCTTAGATACTCCCTTATCCACTGGATCACCTTAATAGCTACACCTGCCTGTCTCTCCAGCTTATGTACCAGCCTCTTATGCGGTACTGTGTCAAAGGCTTTCCGACAATCCAAGAAAATGCAGTCCGCCCAGCCCTCTCTTTCTTGCTTAATCTGTGTCACCTGATCGTAGAATTCTATCAAGCCTGTAAGGCAAGATTTACCCTCCCTGAATCCATGTTGGCGATTTGTCACGGAGTCCCTTCTCTCCAGATGTGTTACCAGGTTTTTTCTCACGATCTTCTCCATCACCTTGCATGGTATACAAGTCAAGGACACTGGCCTGTAGTTCAGTGCCTCTTGTCGGTCGCCCTTTTTGTATATTGGGACCACATTCGCCGTCTTCCATATTTCTGATAGGTCTCCCGTCTCTAGTGACTTACTATACACTATGGAGAGTGGCAAGCAAAGTGCCTCTGCACACTCTTTCAGTACCCATGGTGAGATCCCATCTGGACCAACAGCCTTTCTAACATCCAGATCCAGCAGGTGTCTCTTGACCTCCTCTCTCGTAATTTCGAACTCCTCCAAGGCCGCCTGGTTTACCTCCCTTTCTCCTAGCACAGTGACCTCACCCTGTTCTATTGTGAAGACCTCCTGGAACCTCTTGTTGAGTTCCTCACACACCTCTCTGTCATTCTCTGTATACCTGTCCTCGCCTGTTCTAAGTTTCAATACCTGTTCTTTCACTGTTGTTTTCCTTCTGATGTGGCTGTGGAGTAGCTTTGGTTCGGTCTTGACTTTGTTTGCTATATCATTTTCAAAATTTTTCTCTGCTTCTCTTCTCACCGTGACGTACTCATTCCTGGTTCTCTGGTATCTCTCTCTGCTTTCTGGTGTTCTGTTATTCTGGAAGTTCCTCCACGCCTTTTTGTTCAGTTTCTTCGCTTCCATACATGCCCTATTATACCATGGATTCTTCTGTTGCTTCTCGGATTTTTCCCTTTGGGCCGGGATGAACCTGTTTACTGCCTCCTGACACTTTTGGGAATATAGTCCATCATACCCTGTACAGACTTGTCTCTGAGGTCTGTGTCCCAAGGTATTTCACTTAGGAAACTTCTCATCTGTTCATAATTCCCCTTTCGGTATGCCAGCCTTTTGATTCCTAGTTCTTTTTTGGGGGAGATAAGTCCTAGCTCTACCAGGTACTCAAAGTTCAATACACTGTGGTCACTCATTCCCAAGGGCGCTTCCATCTTAACTTCCCTTATATCCCATTCATTTAGGGTAAATATCAAATCAAGCATTGCTGGTTCATCTTCTCCTCACATTCTTGTTGGTTCTTTGGTGTGCTGGCTTAGAAAGTTTCTTGTTGCCACGTCCAGCAGCTTAGCTCTCCATGTTTCTGGTCATCCATGCGGGTCTCTGTTCTTCCAATCTATCTTCCCATGGTTGAAGTCTCCCATAATTAGTAGTCCAGATCCATTCCTGCTAGCAACAGAAGCTGCTCTTTCTATTATGTTAATGGTGGCCATGTTGTTTCTATCATATTCCTGTCTAGGTCTTCTGTCATTTGGTGGTGGATTATATATGACTGCGACTATATTTTTTTTCCCCTCCATTTGTTACAGTACCTGCTATGTAGTCACTGAAACCTTCACAGCCCTGAATATCCATCTCCTCAAAATCCCAGCCTTTTCTTACCAGCAGAGCTACACCACCCCCACCTTTTCCTTCCCTCTCTTTCCTCATAACATAATAGTCCTGTGGGAACACTGCATTTGTTATCGTTTTCGTGATCATTGTTTCTGTGAGGGCTATTATGTCTGGGTTTTCCTCTAGTACCAGTTCTCCAAGCTCATTTGCTTTATTTGTAATACCATCTATGTTAGTGTACATCGCTTTGAGGCTCACTTTCTTCTGTCCCTTCACAAATCGCCTCCTTGGTGAGTGTTCTGCTGGTGTGTGTGTGTGTGTGTGTGTGTGACCACACGCTCGTCACTACAAATTGACACAAAACACCATTACAGGTTTGATACAGGTGTAATATTTCGCTACAATATTAATGTAACATTGAAGGGAGGATTCTGGTTACGGGGTGTTCGTTGTTTACATGTTGGTTTGTGTATAAATATGAATATGTATGTGGAAGGAAAAACCTTCTATGCTGAACAATATGTATATATACAAAATATACATATTGTATTATCTTGCTCTAATGGGAAAATTGTAGATTTCGATATATTTTTCGTCTAATGTATATGATACGTTTGTGTGTTTGTGTACTCACTTAGTTGTACTTGCGGGGATGAGCAACGGCTCTTGGACACCGCCTTTAAACTCTTAGTCGACTGGTTTCAGAGCCTATTGGGCTCAGTCACATCTACATGTAAATCGGTGTATGGAGTCTGCCTCCACCACAACACTTCCTAGCGTATTCCAGTTGTTAACTACTCTGACACAACTATTCTAAAGCCTCTGTTGCTCAATTCGATAGTTTCATATCTCTTCCCTTGTTCTTGTACCACTCCTGATAAATGGTCTGTTCCCCACTAGTCTCAGAGTATTTTGTATATGGTAATTATTTCTCCTTGTGCCTTTTCTCATCAGTGGCGTGAAGTACAACACCTGCAGTCTTTCCTCGTTGCTCGTACCTCTCGGCTCTTGGACTGGTCTAGTGGCACACCTCGCAATTTTCTCCATCTTCGTTTTGTGTTTAACGAGACTCCAAGACTTTTGTGTTTAAGGACTCCAAGCTGGTGCTGCGTATTCCAGAATTGATCTGACATTATATTATATTATATTATATATATTTATATATATATATATATATATATATATATATATATATATATATATATATATATATATATATATATATATATATATATATATATATATATATATATGTCGTACCTAGTAGCCAGAACGCACTTCTCAGCCTACTATGCAAGGCCCGATTTGCCTAATAAGCCAAGTTTTCATGAATTAATTGTTTTTCGACAACCTAACCTACCAAACCTAACCTAACCTAACTTTTTCGGCTACCTAACCTAACCTAACCTATAAAGATAGGTTATGTTAGGTTAGGTAGGGTTGGTTAGGTTCGGTCATATATCTACGTTAATTTTAACTCCAATAAAAAAAAATTGATCTCATACATAATGAAATTTGTAGCTTTATCTTTTCATAAGAAAAAAATTAGAGAAAATATATTAATTCAGGAAAACTTGGCTTATTAGGCAAATCAGGCCTTGCATAGTAGGCCAAAAAGTGCGTTCTGGCTACTAGGTACGACATATATATATATATATATATATATATATATATATATATATATATATATATATATATATATATATATATATATAATATATATATATATTATTGAATATGACCAATAATATATATATATATATATTATTGAATATGACTGTAGCCGAATTCGGCTACAGCCGAATTAAAAGCAAAGGTCAACAAACTGATCGAAACTGTGAACGCCAAGAAATCCGGACTCCACCTGCCAAAGATCATTGGGGAATATAAACCCGGATATGCGTATGGAAATGTCAAGACACACAAGCCTGGAAACCCACTTCGGCCAATCATTAGCCAGATACCCACACCCACGTACAGACTGGCGAAGCGACTCAACGGCCTGCTGACTCCTTATGTTCCTTGCGCCTTCAGCCTGAAGTCTCCAAAGGAATTTGTTGACTTACTGCGGGGCACACGGGCCACAGGGATAAGAGCCTCGTTGGACGTAGAATCGCTGTTTACCAACGTACCTGTGGACGAGACAATCGGGATGATAGCCGACAGAGTGTATCGTGATCCAGCCTGTACTCCTCTTGACATGCCAGAAAATATTCTGAGGAAACTACTCCAAGCTTGTACTAAAGAGGCACCCTTCTTGAGCCCGGATGGGCACATGTATAAGCAAGTAGATGGGGTCGCCATGGGTTCTCCCCTAGGTGTCCTGTTTGCAAACTTCTACATGGGTACCATCGAGCAAAAAGTCTTTGTCGACATGAACTTGAAACCGGCTATATACTGCAGGTATGTTGACGACATTTTTACGCAGGTACCTGATGTCAGACATCTGCAGGAGCTGAAGGAGGCATTTGAGCAGAGTTCCGTGTTGCGTTTCACTTACGAGATGGAAAAGGATGGGAAGCTGCCCTTTCTAGATGTAACAGTCATGGAAAAGAGCGGAGGTTTCCACACTGCAGTCTACACTAAGGAAACGAACATAGGAATGTGCCTAAATGCCAACAGCGACTGCCCAGACAGGTACAAGAGGAGTGTTGTTAACGCATATGTCGACCGTGCTCTCAGCCACAGCTCAGAATGGAAGCAAGTCGACGAAGAACTCTGTAGGGAAAGGCAGGTCCTAGTCAACAACGGCTTCTCCAATGGTTTCGTCGAAGACATCATAAGAAGGAAAGTGAAACGCCATGCAACCTCTGAAGAGACAACAAACACAACACCTATACCCCCTATTAGACTATTTTACAGGAACTTCTTTTCCACAGCTCATAAAACGGAGGAAAGGGTCCTGAAAGATATTGTTAATAGAAACGTTATCCCTACAGACAGAAATCAGAGGATACAACTGACAATTTACTATAAAACCAGAAAAACGGCCAGCCTACTCATGAGAAACTCTCCAGACACAAAACAGAACGCTTTAAAAGAGACTAACGTCGTCTATGCCTTCAAATGCCCTCTTGGGGACTGTAAGCTCCAAAAAACCCAATATATAGGCAAGACAAAAACATCTCTTTCTAGGCGTTTAACGATGCATAAGCAACAGGGCTCCATTAAGGAACATAAAATCTCTTCCCACAACCAAACCATCGCCAGAGAAATCCTAGTAAACAACAGAAATCATCGATAGATACAGTGATAGCAGGCGGCTTGACGTTTGCGAGGCACTACACATCAAGAAGTCAACACCAGCAATCAACAGCCAATTAATGCACAACTATATTCTACCCACCTCAAGACTCCGCTCCATTATAGAAGCATCAAGAAATATGGACCAATAGGCTTTCTACAAACACTTCTATTCAATACCCATTGTTTCGTGTTCTGTCTTGTGTTGATGAAATTAATACCCTATTAATATCACCTCTTGTTCTGTCTTGTGTTGATTAAATTAATACCCTATTAATACCATTTCTTGTTCTGTCTTGTGTTAATGCTACATCACCCCTTCCACCTCACTCAAATGTAGATATAAAATCGGAGATGCGTAAGTTCTATTCAGTTGGGTATTTGTGAACTAAAGTCTTTGAAAATGTAATAAGTTTTACGAAACGCGCTCGTGTCGCGTCAGACTAGAAATAAAAATGAATTTTGGAGAATTGATTTTTTATTTACCTCCAACAGTGAAAAGAAATGTACGAAAGATTGAGAAAATTCGTGTTAGAATTATTAATCTTACTTTTTCGGTCATATTCAATAATATATGTCTACAGGAAAGACTGCTACCAAAATATACTAATATATATATATATATATATATATATATATATATATATATATATATATATATATATATAACACAATGATACAATGTCCGCTCCATTTCTCACTATGACAAGGTCCTCCCAGGTAAGAACTATTAACTATCTTAACTACATCGTTAGATGTAATTAACGAGGTGTTGTATATCCTCTCCGGGCACTGAGGGGAGCCTTTTGGGCAGTGGGTGAGAGGCTGCCTTAATAACCACACACAGCTTCTGCTAGCTGCTTCTCTCTCTCTCTCTCTCTCTGTCTTCCGGTATTTCTCAATCTTCGTCCCTCTCTCTGCCTCTCCCTGTCTCTCTGCCTCTCCCTGCCTCTCTCTCTACCTCTCTCTCTTTCTCTGCCTCTCCCTGTCTCTGCCTCTGCCTGCCTCACAGCCCGTCACCACACGGCCAGGCCCCCGTCACACCCTGCCACTCTCCGCCAAACTTGGTGTTCCTCCGTGTTAACCTTTCGCCAACTTTTACCAGATGGAAGCCGCCGCAACTTTCCAAGTTTTAGAATTCCTCATAATGTTTATTATTTATAGTGGAAACTTGACGCTGCTCGAGGATTTAAGTCTTCACACTTTTTTCAATTCAATTACAGTATGACTTGTATGTTATGCTAAATTTGTACAAGTTTTAATTCTCACACAGTATACCTTGATTGTCGGTTTCTCTATTATAAATATTTATATATTATTACGTAAATAATAATGAGATGATCACATAAACGGGACAACATCAGCGGCTTGCGCAACTCAAGCGGAGCAAGTTCGAACTATTCGAATCCCTCGCAAGGAATCATTTAAATAATTGTATGTCACGTACGTCAGACCAGTCCCACAGTACGCAGCACTATCATGGAATCGTCACTTTCTAAAACCTACAAAAAAACATTTCTATATACAGTAACTGCCTCGAGTTAGAGAGAGGAAGAGGCTATTAAACTGGAGACAGAGAGGCGGGTCCAGGAAGCTGAACTCCAACCTACAAGTACATGTAGAGGAACACATACAGGTGAGGACACGCGCGCGCACACACACACACACACACAATATTTCAGTCATTGATTGTAGGTTCACTACGAGGATAGGAGGGGAAAGGGAAGAATGGGAGGGGGGCGTAAGGGAGAGGTGAGAAAGAGGTGTGAGGGACAGGTGAGGGGGAGAAGTGAGGGGACGTCAGTGTATGAGGACTGAGCTAACAGATCATTACAACACATATTAACGAAGTTACACACACAAAAAAACATTTTCTAAGATCTCTATATTTTTGTAATTAATTCTTCATGCACACACACACACGTTAATATTATATATTATATATATATATATATATATATATATATATATATATATATATATATATATATATATATATATATTATATATATATATATATATAGTATATATATATATATATATATATATATATATATATATATATATATATATATATATATATATATATATATATATATATATATATATATTGTCGGGGTTCCTCAGCGAGCACCAGTATACTCAAGGTCACTCATTGTAGCCCTGCGGGTCTTCACTCTATCCTCGCGGCGCCACTGTACGCCAGGAGGGTATCCCAGTCAATCCCAACCGGCCTCTGATCGAGAAGGAGTGGGAACACAACTTGTTCACTTAACTGTTGTATGCCCGCCCCAACATAGGGCTCTACTACTAACCACAAGGTCGCCAACTGGTGTTTTCGGTGTCCAGTAACACGTCAGTGGTTTTGTTGAATTGTGGTAACAGTGGCAAGAACACACTCAATATGTGTGATATCAGGCAGGTAGCGATACTTCTATCGCTCTCTGCTTTCAGGTATTATATAGCCACAAGAAAAATGGAGGGGATGATATAAACACCAATGTACTTTGTATTTTACTTAAAACTCATTCAAAGACATCACAAGATTATATCAATAAGCAAACAGCTGTTTCAGGCGGGAGCCGCTCGTTCCCACACATATAATCCTGAACTCGCCAAGCCGGCAACGCTCCCCCTCACGTCAATGTCAAAATCAGCTGGGCGACTCCCACCGCGTGAATGTTTATTGCTTGTTTTCCTGGCGTCACACGCTCTGTTTCTTTAAGTTCTCAAAGATCACTAGAAGTTCGAACACACAATATTTGCGACAATAGCACATAAACACTTCACTACACTGATCTTGAGCTCAATCAAACATTTCTATATTAAATGTGACAATAATTCACTGTCATGGTATTACACACTGCCCTTCATTTAATGATAACGTATGCACGTATATATTACTGGAGTTCTCAGTAATTCCTTTCGTGGGCGATATCACAATTAATCACTGCACACATGAATGATTATTCAATACACGAGCATAGACATATATATATATATATATATATAATATAAAGGGATGAGTCATAGACAACAATAATGGTAATAACATAGTTACTGGGCACATAGCCTAACTCCAAATATTGGCATATTCATATATATATGCTCTCACTAAATAATCATATTAAAGTCTCATTAAAGACATTATCAACACAGTAAATTCATCAATTACTCCGGGTGCCTGCACACACCAAAAATAACCATAGATATCGTGAGTACTCTTTATAGTCCCACTGCACACTTGTGCCTTACTGTGACATAGGTGAGCCTTGCTCACGACATACAAAATACTCAGGCTAAATAATATAGCTGACTAAAGGGGAATTGGGAGGGATACTAGAATCACCTACTTCCACCCATCCTCCGGTGAGAGTTGAGTTGCAGCTCCTGGTCCTGGCTTCTGCCTTGTGTAGGGAACGCCCCCACACACACACTGTCGTGTCCTCCAGGAACTCAATCAACGTCCCACCGTAAGCGTATCGTCTCCGTGTCTTTTCACTGCAGGTCCGTGCTCCTCCTCGACTTCTTGTAGGGTTGGAGTCGGTCTCCCGGCCGTCAACTTCTCCTCCCAGCTACGGCTGCCCGCCTACGTCTCGGCTGCAGTCGTTCGGATTCCCGAATAGTTTTCTTCTTCCACTGCTTCCCGGTGGCTCGGTCCAGCCACTACGCCGTCACAAATGGGTGAACTGCCTCAGACGTCGCATACGTCACTGCACGGACTTCACTTCTTCTTGCACAGTACCTGTCCTGGAGCACTTGTTGCTCAATATCCCGTCAATTCCCTCTCTGGTCCAACACATGAACGAAGGAAGACCTCACAGAGTACTTGCAGACTTCGGGTGACGCGTAATATCCACGGGAGCGGGAAACAACTGTCAAACTGGCAGGACCAATCTTCGCACGTCCAACCACCTTGACGTGTCGTGTCAGACTGATGGCGCCGCCGTGGCACTCTGACCGGACCCCCCTTCCTTCATGACGTCACATTCGCCATGGGAGGTTTTCATTGGCTCCCTGTGCCACCTCGCTGTCGGTGACCAATCTGGTGTCACTGACGTCACACAGTTTTGGCGGCAAAACAGAAGAGCCAGCGCCATATTGGCTTCCTAAAGGGCCTAAACCACAGGCCAAAATACTCTTCTTTTATAAATTTCTCGGCACTCCGAGAACACTACATTCTCCCACATATACCAAACTGATGCCTGCTACGTAGAGAACGCTCGGGTAAAGTGGACATGACTCTTACTGCAGGCGTGGGAGAAATATAAGGGGGGGGGAACACCGTCACAATATATATACTAGCTTTAAACCACAAGTTTTGAAGTATAGAACTTTAGACACACCCACCAGGAGACTCAAACCCTGGCCATCAATATGGCAGGTACGCACTTGTATCCACTACACCATACTCAGAGCTCTAAAAGATGTCATTGACTGCTTCATGTCTGGCAATCTTTCCCTGTGTTTTACGACAGATGAGACCATGGCTGCCGTATTGGTCTGCCCGTGCATGGCCGCAAACACACCGGTGTTCGGGGGTGATAGGGGCGGCAAGGCGCAGGGCAACACCAATTCTTAGGGCCCGATAGTCCAGGCGGGTGCCCAAGGCGGAATTAGGGACTGCCAACAGGAAGTCCCTGGCATGGGGCGCTTGCACAGCTAGAAGACGCGCTCTGTACTTCCCAGAAGCTGCCTCCAGCAATGTTATGGCAATGTTCTCCACTATGGGGCTATCCCATTTGACCTGTTTGCCGTTATTTGGAAAAGTTGGTCGGCAGATATACATAATTAAATTATTTCTGTGTGTGTGTGAACAAGAATACAGGCAAAAGGAATGGGTAAAAGCATTGCAAAGATAATTTTGAAACCATGACAACAATTCACGGCGATGAAGAAAGAGAGAAAGAGAGAGAGAGAGAGAGAGAGAGAGAGAGAGAGAGAGAGAGAGAGAGAGAGAGAGAGAGAGAGAGAGAGAGAGAGAGAGAGAGAGAGAGAGAGAGAGAGAGAGAGAGAGAGAGAAAGAGAGAGAGAGAGAAAGAGAGAGAGAGAGAGAGAGAGAGAGAGAGAGAGAGAGAGAGAGAGAGAGAGAGAGAGAGAGAGAGAGAGAGAGAGAGAGAGAGAGAGAAAGAGAGAGAGAGAGAGAGAGAGAGAGAGAGAGAGAAAGAGAGAGAGAGAGAGAGAGAGAGAGAGAGAGAGAGAGAGAGAGAGAGAGAGAGAGAGAGAGAGAGAGAGAGAGAGAGAGAGAGAGAGAGAGAGAGAGAGAGAGAATAACAGGTGAAACTAAACAGCAACTTTTCTACCCAACTTTCCAAATTAAACTTGTTCTAAGCTGTCTATTATCTTCCCCGTAATCAAAGTTACAGAGTTGTAAAGTACACATATATATAAGTGGCTTGTAACTACGAGGCAGCAGCAGAAGGCCGGCAGAGTCAGGTGTGTGTCTGGGGAAAGATAAGCCCACAGCTGCTCTTATTGAAAAACTTTTCTTGCAGACAACACCATTTTAATGAATTGACTTCCAATATCTTTGTAAATGGTGTTCCTTACACGGGGACCAGATGCCACAAGTTGTCCTGATGCCTCTTAATGGGGTCTCTCCTTAATAGATGTTAATGGGGTCGTTGCCTGATTGGTGTTAATGAGGTACTGTCCCGTTTTCTGTTTTGGGTTCTCTGGTAGGTTAGGATAAGGGCACTTTAGTACGACAGTTTCTTGATGTTTGGAAAACCTTAGGAGGACGAGGTGGGTACCCAGAGGACACAACAGCACACTTAATATGTGACATTGACTTAATATTTTGTTGAAAATTGTCACTTTCAACTCTTCAGTCTCTAAGTCTTCACCTTCCAAGTCTTCACCCTCAAAGACTTCTCCCTCCAAGTCTTCACCCTCCAAGTCTTCACCCTCCAAGACTTCAACAGGACCTGAGGCATCTAGTACTTCCCTCACAATTAGTGACTGATCTCTTCTGAGGAAAACCATCACGTTAATGACTCTACAAGTTCTTGTGATAATTGTGTACATTGATTGTGAGATGGGTGTTATCTTGAGATGATTTCGGGGCTTAGCGTCCCCGCGGCCCGGTCCTCGACCAGGCCCCGGTGTAGAGAGACGCCTGGCGCAATGTATCCACATAATCCCTTTATAAACGCCAAAACTCAAACTTCCACATCAAACCTATGCAGGATAGGTCTGCCAGGCCTAAATAAAGCATATTTTTCAAAAGGACATTTGCCTAAAATCGGTGTTACTGGCGCCAGGAATGTCTGACGTCAAGTTTAAAATTATATCGAGAAATTGTTGGAAATATTTTGTGTTTACCAAGTGTTAAGGCTCCCCTCAAGGCGAGAAAATGTCGCAGCTTTCTCTCAACATGAACGAGTTATTTTAGCATCAGTGTAATTACCTCTGAGGGTCTTTAGTGGACGGGAATGGTGCTCTGGGTTGTTTCAAGGTGACTAGTGACCTGCGAGGCATTCTTGACCTACAGCGTGACCTCTGTGAACTTCAAGGTGGCCAAGATGAACTTCACGGTGGCCAAGATGAACTTCAAGGTGGCCAAAATGAACTTTAAGGTGGCCAAGATGAACTTCACGGTGGCAAAAATGAACTTCACGGTGGCCAAGATGAACTTCAAGGTGGCCAAGATGAACTTCAAGGCGGCCAAGATGAACTTTAAGGTGGCCAAGATGAACTTCACGGTGGCAAAGATGAACTTCACGGTGGCAAAGATGAACTTCACGGTGGCCAAGATGAACTTCAAGGTGGCCAAGATGAACTTTAAGGTGGCCAAGATGAACTTCAAGGTGGCCAAGATGAACTTCACGATGGCCAAGATGAACTTCAAGGTGGCCAAGATGAACTTTAAGGTGGCCAAGATGAACTTTAAGGTGGCCAAGATGAACTTCAAGGTGGCCAAGATGAACTTTAAGGTGGCCAAGATGAACTTCAAGGTGGCCAAGATGAACTTCACGATGGCCAAGATGAACTCCAAGGTGGCCAAGATGAACTTTAAGGTGGCCAAGATGAACTTCAAGGTGGCCAAGATGAACTTCACGATGGCCAAGATGAACTTCAAGGTGGCCAAGATGAACTTCACGGTGGCCAAGATGAACTTTAAAGTCTTACCTTCAGAATTTATCTTCAGTTGACTCCTCGCTACCAATTCCTCAACATGGATTCAGTGAGCTTCAAAAATACTCACAGCTAATCACAATAACTTCACTGATCTTAAAGCCAGCTGTATTTAGCTTCATAGCTGCATCGAGGAACTTTAAGCTGACTTTTATTTCTCATTTCCATTCCACAAAAACTTCCAGCGAGGAGTTTTCTCAGCCTCGACGACATAAAAGTCTTCACAAGGATTTATTCAAAAATTACATCTTAGCATCTCAGGAGGGCGGACTTTGAAGCCAGCATTCATTTCAGAAATATTTTTGGGTGTTCTTTGCCTGGCGATGAGCCTCGCCGGGTCGAGTTCCCTTCCTTCTCCTGCATCTTGCACATGAAGAACGTCTGTGCATTCTGTCTTGCACATGATGTTCTTCAGCCATTCTTAAGACGTCCTTAGCAATGAAACTCGGTTCATGGGACTTGTTCCCTGTGTTCTGAGACGAGAGAGAGAGAGAGAGAGAGAGAGAGAGAGAGAGAGAGAGAGAGAGAGAGAGAGAGAAAGGGAGAGAGAAAGA
This sequence comes from Procambarus clarkii, assembly GCF_040958095.1. NCBI lineage: Eukaryota > Metazoa > Arthropoda > Malacostraca > Decapoda > Cambaridae > Procambarus > Procambarus clarkii. The sequence goes on from NC_091232.1 coordinate 21,451,146, forward strand.
GAGAGGGAGAGAGCTCATAAGGTCACGGACACGGACAAAAGGCGGGACCAAAGAGCCAGAGCTCAACCCCCGCAAGCACAATTAAGTAGGTGAGTACTTCACATAACGATGGGTCCTTGAGAACAAATGAGCCCCAAACTGAAGCAGCAAATAAAATTCTGGCTGAAAGTGGCCTAATTACGGCAATTATTGCCTTGTTAACGAGGAGGAAGAGCGTCTTGTGAGGGGCAAGCGCTACTAGCGAGCGAGAGGCGCTCCCCCATACATACCATTACACAAGTATTACTTGTGTACTATTACTATATGTAACCATTACTCCCCCTCACCCCTCTCCCAGGACCTCCCTTCTCCCCCATCCCCCCATGCCCTCCCTTCTCCCACATGCCTTCCCGTCTCTCCCACCCCCATGCCCTCCCTTCCCCCCCTCCCCCCTAAGCCCCCCATTCTCCCCCACCCCACCTAAGTCTTCCCCTCTCCCCCACTCCCCTAAACCCTCCCCTCTTCCTCACCCACCTCAGCCCTCCCTTTTCCCCCACGCCCCCCAAGCCCTCCACCCGTTTCTCTCCCCCCCAAGCCCCCCCATCTCCCCTATCCCCCACAGCCTCTCCTCCCCCCATGCTTCCCCAACCCTCCCTCTCTTACCCACCCCCTGTACCCTCCCCCTCTTATCCACCCCCTGTACCCTCCCCCTCTCCCCCACCACCCCAAGCCCTCCCCCTCTCCCCCACCACCCCAAGCCCTCCCTCCTCCACCAATCCCCCCATGCCAGGTCCCCCCAGCTCCCACTCACCCCAGATCCCAAAGGTCCCCCCCAGAAAAGAAGCAGAAGAGAGTCAGTTTCAGGGTGATGTACTCGAACATAGATGGGATCACAAGCAAGACAAGTGAACTAAGGGAAAGAGCACAAGAAGTTAACCCAGATGTAATCGGACTCACTGAAACAAAACTCTCTGGAATCATAACGAATGCCGTGTTTCCCCAGGAGTATACAGTAATAAGGAAAGAGAGGGAAGGTAGGGGAGGAGGCGGAGTGGCCCTACTCATGAGTAGGGAATGGAGTTTTAAGGAGATGGCCATCCCGGGCTGTGAGGAGTTCAGAGACTACATAGCAGGCACCATAACAACGGGAGGACCAAGAATAGTAGTAGCAGTAATATACAACCCTCCACCAAATGACAGGAGACCCAGTCAAGAGTATGAAAACAACAACAAGGCAGTTAACACTATAATTGAGAGGGCAGCCTCTGCTGCCTGTAGAAATAGATCCCACCTGCTCATCATGGGCGACTTCAATCACGGAAAGATTGACTGGGAGAACAAGGAACTGCATGGAGGCGAGGATACGTGGAGAGCCAAACTATTGGAGGTGGTGACAAGCAACTTTTTAACCCAGCATGTCGGAGAACCAACAAGGATGAGAGGCAATGACGAACCAGCGAGACTCGACCTAGTCTTCACTCTGAACGACTCCGACATAAGAGAAATCGGGTTTGAGGACCCAGTAGGAATGAGCGACCACAGTGTACTGGTGTTTGAGTACTTGATTGAAGAAGGGTTATTGAACTCGAGGAGGGATACCGAAACCAAAAGGTTATCATACCGAAAGGGAAACTATGAGGGGATAAGAAAATTCCTAACAGATATAGCATGGGAAACAGAGCTCAGGGGAAAGACGGCCCAAGATATGATGGATTACATCACGCAGAAGTGCAAGGACGCAGCAAACAAGTTTGTCCCAGTCCAAAAGGAAAACAGAGAAATGAAGATGAGAAACCCATGGTTTAATCAAAGATGTAGGCTAGCTAAGCAGCAAAGTAAAAGGGCATGGAGAAACTATAGGAATAACAGGACACTGGAGAGCAGAGAAAGATACCAGAATGCCAGGAATGAATATGTCAGGATGAGAAGAGAGGCAGAAAGACAATACGAAAATGACATCGCAAGCAAGGCAAAGACTCAGCCTAAATTGTTGCATAGCCACATTAGGAGAAAAACAACAGTAAAGGAACAGGTTATGAGATTAAGGATAGGGGCGGAAGGATTCACTACAAATGACAAGGAACTGTGTGAGGAATTTAATAAGAAATTCCAGGAGGTCTTCACCTTAGAGCAAGGAGAAATTCCAGAGGTTAAAGAGGGAATAGCTAACCAGGAAGAGTTTGAGATTACCAGTGGGGAAGTAAGGAAGTGTTTACTAGAGTTGGACGTGACGAAGGCAATAGGCCCAGATGGAATCTCCCCTTGGGTTCTAAAGGAAGGAGCAAGAGAACTGAGCCTACCACTCTCGATAGTGTATAACAAATCACTGGCAACAGGGGAACTGCCAGATATTTGGAAAGCAGCTAACGTAGTCCCGATATACAAGAAAGGGGATAGACAGGAGGCACTGAACTACAGGCCAGTGTCCCTAACCTGCATACCATGCAAGCTGATGGAGAAGATTGTGCGAAAAAAACTAGTGGAGCATCTGGAGCGAAGGAACTTTGTAACACAGCATCAACATGGGTTCAGGGATGGCAGGTCCTGCCTCACAGGGTTACTTGAATTCTACGACCAGGCAACAAAAATAAGGCAAGAAAGAGAAGGGTGGGCAGACTGCATATTTTTGGATTGTCAGAAAGCCTTTGATACAGTGCCACACAAGAGGCTAGTGCGAAAGTTGGAGATGCAGGCTGGAGTGAGAGGGAAGGTACTCCGGTGGATAGAGGATTACCTACGCAACAGGAGACAACGAGTCTGTGTGAGGGGTGAGGTCTCAGATTGGCGAGACGTCATAAGTGGAGTCCCGCAGGGGTCAGTCCTTGGACCTATACTGTTTCTGGTATATGTAAATGATCTCCCAGAGGGTATAGATTCGTTCCTCTCAATGTTTGCCGACGATGCAAAAATTATGAGGATTGAAACAGAGGATGATAGTAGGAGGCTACAAGATGACCTGGATAGACTGAGTGAATGGTCCAACAAATGGCTGTTGAAGTTGAACCCGAGTAAATGCAAAGTAATGAAACTAGGCAGTGGAAACAGGAGGCCAGGCACAGGATACAGAATAGGAGATGAAGTACTTAATGAAACAGACAGAGAGAAAGATCTAGGAGTTGATATCACACCAAACCTGTGTCCTGAAGCCCACATAAAGAGAATAACGTCTGCGGCATATGCGAGGCTGGCTAACATCAGAACGGCGTTCAGGAACCTGTGTAAGGAATCATTCAGAACCTTGTACACCACATATGTAAGACCAATCCTGGAGTATGCGGCCCCAGCATGGAGCCCGTACCTTGTCAAGCACAAGACGAAGCTGGAAAAAGTCCAAAGGTATGCTACTAGACTAGTCCCAGAACTAAGAGGCATGAGTTATGAGGAAAGGCTGCGGGAAATGCACCTTACGACACTGGAAGACAGAAGAGTAAGGGGGGACATGATCACAACCTACAAAATCCTCAGGGGAATCGACAGGGTAAACAAGGATGAACTATTCAACACTGGTGGGACGCGAACAAGGGGACACAGGTGGAAGCTGAGTACCCAAATGAGCCACAGAGACGTTAGAAAGAACTTTTTCAGTGTCAGAGTAGTTAGTAAATGGAATGCATTAGGAAGTGATGTGGTGGAGGCTGACTCCATACACAGTTTCAAATGTAGGTATGATAGAGCCCAATAGGCTCAGGAATCTGTACACCAGTTGATTGACGGTTGAGAGGCGGGACCAAAGAGCCAGAGCTCAACCCCCGCAAGCACAATTAGGTGAGTACAATTAGGTGAGTACAAGTAAATATAATAATGAGCCAAATTCCTTTATCTCTCTCCGTTGGTTCCTCTCATCTTGTAGAACTCCAGCGAGTGTAACAAGCACAACATTCCTTTGCTGAGACCGTGCTGGTGCCTTGAGACTAAGTTGATATGTTCTAAATGTTCTACTAGCAGGCTTCTGATTAGTTTCTCTAGCAACTTGCAAGGAGTACTTGTTAGTGGTACTGGTCTGTAGCTTAGCAGTTTGTCTCTTTCTCTTGTAGCTTGGCACCACATTAGCCATTTTGTAACTGTCAGGGAGTTCACTCTGGTTGATACCTGGTTGATGGGGTTCTGGGAGTTCTTCTACTCGCCAAGCCCGGTCCGAGGCCAGGCTTGACTTGTGAGAGTTTGGTCCACCAGGCTGTTGCTTGGAGCGGCCCGCAGGCCCACATACCCACCACAGCCCGGCCCATTTCTAGAGAGGATTAAATATTATGATAAATGATCATTGCACAATGTTTCAGCTGCCTCTTTTTAGACAACTTTTCTCTTTGCTTCCAGACTGTGTGTTGAACCATGGGCTAATGTTCGTCTTGCTTCCCTTAACTCTTACTGGTGGAATGAATCTTTCTTCACCTTCTTTGTGTTTGATCGTTACATAGTCCATTATATCCTATTTTGATTTACCTCAGAGATATCTTCCGATATCTCGAATATATCTTCCGTCTGATATTCCCGTCTTCTATATGCTAGTCTAGGTTTCTCTCCCTTGGTGCACCTTTATTCGGTCTTCATTGTTACCATGTATTCTAAGACTAAGACACAGTGGTCACTGGCTCCTAATGACATTTCATATTTAATGTTGTCAATCTCCATCTCATCCTGTGTGAAGATCAGGTCTAGCTTAGCTGATTGGTCACCATCCTGGCCCCCTTCTCCTTGCTTCCTTCTTGACGTTTTGCATCAGGAAGTTCCTCTCCACTACTTATACAAGCTTTGCTCTCCATGTTTCAAATTTCAACTTTCTCTCAAGTTGAAAGAAACTATGCCCATTTGTTTCCGCCTCCGCCGGGATCCCGGAAACTTGGGACTACGAATCCCGGGCGCTGTCTACTCAGCTGTCAAACCCCTTCCAAGGCCGCCTGGTTTACTGCCACCTCTCCTAGCACAGGGACTTCACTTCGTTCTATTGTGAAGACCTCCTGGAATATCTTGAGTTCTTCACACACCTCTTTGTCATTCTCTGTGTACCTGTCCTCACCCATTCTAAGTTTCATCACCTGTTGTTTCACTGTTTTCCTCCTGATATGACTGTGGAGCAGCTTTGGTTCGGTCTTGGCTTTATTTGCTATATCATTTTTACACTTTTTCTCTGTTTCTCTTCTCACCCTAACATACTCCATCCTGGTTCTCTGCTTTCTGCTCTTCTGAAATTTCAGTAGTTCCTCCACTCCCTTTAGTTCAGTTCCTTTCCTTCCATACATGCCCTATTAAACCACGGCGTCTTCTTTAGCTTTTCATTTGTTTTCCTTTTCTTATTTATTAATCAGTCTTTTCCTTCCTGTGTATACTCACCTAGTTGTGCTTGCGGGGGGTTGAGATTCAGCTCTTTGGTCCCGCCTCTCAACCACGTGGGTGTGTATGTGTGTGCGTGTGCGTGCGTGCGTTTGAGTGCATTAACAAAGCATACATGTCAGCTAACTTTAACAAGTCGGTAGAGTAAATTATTCAAGGAATTTATTCCCAACAGTATTACAAATATAATTCTTCATCACACGGTTAAGCGAGTCTGGTTATGTGCAGCCGAGAACAAAGCTAAGCGCAGCTGAGAACAAAGCTAAGCGCAGCTGAGATCAAAGTTAAGTGCAGCTGAGATCAAAGTTAAGCGCAACTGAGATCAAACTTAAACACAGCTGGGATCCAGGATAAGCGCAGCTGGGCGAGGCAAGTTATAATTATCAGAAGTACATTTACCCCTAGTACATTCAAAATGGCGACGCTCCTGCCAGGTTAGCGCCAAGACCTTGTGGACGCCAGCAGGCTGGCGATTGGCTGGCGGAGGTCACGTGACGTGAGTGATCAGAGCCCGCCCCTGGAGGCTGTTACGTCACTGGGAGGCCTGACTCAGCGCTGTTGGAGGTGCTGCTGCTCAGAGATTCACAGACCTTTGACGCGAGCGGAAGTACGTCAGTTAGCTCTCGAGATCGGAGGATTTTGAAGCCCCGCCCAATGGATTAGGCAGCCTAAAGCAGTCTAACATCGTCATAGAAGACCAGTGTACTCCCAGGGAGCACGAAGAATCAGAGTTCAGTGGGTGAAAGAGCGCCAAGAGCGCATTGTTGTTAGTCAAAGACGGAGGTGAACTGCGATGCTGGGAGGGCAGTGTGAAGCCTTGCAGGTCGCGCTCCAGTACGACTTGCGAGCTGCCGTGACCAGGTCGCATCCACCAGAGATTTGGAAGGGAAACATTACATCTGAATCAATGATTAGTCGTCTTGGTGAAAGAGCGGGTGAGGAAAGTGATATTCTCAGTGACCACTGGCTGGGCCAACTTGGAAGTACTGAAATCAGGGAATAGGTACAGCGACGACGTCCGAGGACCTGTGACACACAACCGGAACGCCGAGTGACGGCCCAGAAACCATGTACCTCTACAACCATCGGAGGCCAGGCGTCAGTGGACAGGATTCTTTTAAGGTAAATCATTATTTCCCTCCCATTGTCCCTTGGTAACTAGGCTAGATAGGCTCAGTATATATTTCTATTAGAGTGCTTCATATTATGTTAGGAGTAGATTAGGCTGTAGGTCAGCCCACATTTTATCTACTACCTAGAGAAGCATGTGTGGGATGAGTGTGGCAGAGTTGGTGTACAAGAGGTCTAAGCTGATGGAGCTGCCCAACAGTGAGGGTGCGAGTACCCCTCAAATTTGCCCAGCTCGTCTGAGTTGCCAGAGGCGGCGAGAGGAGAGCTGCTTATGTTCACCAGTTTATTTACCCATATATACACCCATATGCTTATTTTCTTACATGTTTGATATAGACTCTAGATCAGTAAACCGTATTTAAATTTTACTGCTGAGTTTAAGTGCGCTCTCCATCTCTTTGAGCATTACATTAAAGTGATGCTATATTTGCACCACACTGTTATTATTATTGGAAATATACTATTGACTGATTACGCTGAGTAATACTATTATTGATGGAACACACCCTAGACTTGTAACACTGAATAACACTGTGATCGTCGGAAGCGTACCATTGTCTGGTAGCACTAAGAATAATCACTGAGCTGCATTGCTGGGATGAAGAGTTTCAAACACAGCTGGCGACCTAATTAATTGAGTGAAATAGGTGAGTGACAGGTGACCTGTGACCCTTTGTTATGGCGGGCAAAACTCGGAGGAAGTGCAGTAGCTGCTGAAACAACGACTTGAGGTCAGTAAAGAGTTTTCCTTCACTCTTCCGTGGGTTCAAGGCCGGATTGCGAGTAGCAATTCCACCTGTGGTACGACTGGAGGGCTCCCAGGGCGGTCAGTTGCACCCGAGTGTGTGAGAGCAAAGACCCACGGCGGTGGTCGTGGTGCTCCTCATCTCAGGGACCGACACCGACCCCCCTCCCACCTTTGTAACAAATCGTATTATCCTTCCAGCAAGAACAGGAGAATGCGAATGGGAAGGAAACGATATAGGAGAAGAGAAGTTGGTTCTATGTATGGAAATGACTGGAAAAAAGTGGGCCCGTACTGATGGTACGCGTCTTTCCATCACAGAGGGTTTGATGCGCCTAGAGGAGAAGCTGCATCATCATTTGAACGAAGGACAGAGAGACGACCTGGTGACTCTACTAAGGAACATTAAACGTAACATACCCCTCCCCTAAAATAAGAGTTATATCGATGACTGAATCCGTTAAAGGGCATCTGCTATCATGTTCTCCTTTCCTTTAATATGTCTTATCTCTAACCAGTATTCTTGCAACAGTGGAAACCATCTCGTCAGCCTTTGGTTTGAGTTCTTCATTTTATGTACAAACGTCAAGGAGTTGTGTTTGGTGAACACTCGCACTGGTCTAGTACCTGCTGCTACATATACTGTATGTCGAAATGCTTCAATGACATAATCATGGCTAAAGCTTCTTTTTCCACCATGCTGTAAGCTCGCTGGTACCTCTCGATCTTCTTCAAGAAAAAAGCTACTGGATGGTGAACTCTGTTCTTTTCCTGAGCCAACATGTCTCCAATCTCCACATCGCTAGCATCGACATATAAAATAAATTCTGTCTCGAAGTCAGGGGAAATCAACATTAGTGCTTCCGTTAATAATTTCTTCATCTTCTCGAACGACTCTTGACATGCTTCACCCCACTTCCATCTAACATTCGTAGATAGTAATTCTGTCAGAGAGTGTGCCACCGTCGAGAAGTTCTTACAAAATCCACAGTAGTATCCTATCCTCGTGAGGTAGCATAACAGCTCTTACCTCGTCCTGGAAATTGGATACTTCTTGATAGCAACTACCTTTTGTTCCACGGGAGCTACCTCTCCTTGGCCCACGATAAAGCTTAAATATTCCAATCGGGCCTTCTCGAACTCGCTTTTGGCTAGATTATTTGTCAGGTTTGCCTCCTCCAATCTTCTGAATAATTCTCTCAATTGATTCATGTGCTCCTTCCAACTGTTTGCATATATTATTATGTCATCGATGTTTACAGTGCAGCCTTCAACTTCTTATAGCACTTCATTTATCATCTTTTGGAAGCAACTTCCACTATTCTGCAGGTTGAACGGAAGTACCTTGTACTGGTACAAGCCGTCCGGAGTAACGAATGCAGAGATCCTTCTTGCACTTGGGGATAAAGGTATTTAGCAGTAGTCATTCAGCAGGTCGGCCTTTAAAAACAAACCTTGCGTTTCCCACATGGTCGATGCAGTCACTTACTGGAGGCATATGGTGGGAATCTGACACGATGATGGAAATTACTTTTCGATAATCTGCACAAACCGAAACGAGCCGTCACCCATCTTCACTAACACACAGGGTGAACTCCATTCACTATTGCTAGGCTCAGCAAGATCATTTCCTAACAAATATTCCACCTCCTGTCGTATGAGCTTCCTCTTCTCTGGGATAACCCGTTCTGATTAATCGGCTTTCCACCCCTCACTTCTACATCGTGCACCACACTCCTGTGCCGTCGGGGCACATCTGTGAAGAGTGACTCGTTCTTCCAGAGTAGTCACCAGATCGCCTCTCTGCCAGCTGTTCAGATGATGCTGCTTCTCCTCCAGGTGCATCATACTCTCTGTGTTGGAAAGACGCGTACCATCGGCACGGGCCCACTTTCCTTAATCTGTTGGTAAATCTCGGTTCATTTGCATTCATAGAACTAACTTCTCTTCTCTTAACTGTGTCGTTTCCTACTCGTTCGCATTCTCCTGTTCTTCCTGGGAGTAGGCTTCAATCGATTTATGTGACACACCTGTGTCTTCCGAGCGCGATTCTGCTTGCTGATTTCGTAGTTTACCCGACCTACTCGTTTGACGACCGAGTATGGACCACCAAAGCGTGATTCCGTCACCCAACCTCTCCCGGGTAGCAGGAGCATCACTCTGGCTCCCACCTCAAACTCTCTCAGGACAGCATTCCTATCGTACAAAACCGACATCTTTTCTTGTGCTGTCGTCAGATGTTCAGCAGCCAGCTTCTTTGCCGTTTTTAACCGTTCCCTGAACTTACTCCTCCACTGTTATCAATGTATTCTCCGACGTCAACTGCTCTCTTAACATCACCAAAGGACTTCTCACTTCGTGTCCGAACGCCAGTTGGAACGGAGAGAATCCCAGAGATTCTACCACAGCATCTCTTATCGCAAACAAGGCTGAAAATATAGCTTCATCCCATTCTGCTTCCTGTTCCGCGCAATATATTTGCAAAACGGTTTTCAGGATGGAGTGAAACCTCTCAATCACTCCTTGTGACTGAGACCTGTAGGGTGAAGATCGTAGTTGGGTTATTCCCCACCCCATGATAGTCTGTCTAAACCACTTTGATTGCAAAATAATTCCACAGTCAGATTGAATCTCTTTGGGCACTCCTACCCAAGAGAAGAATTGCTGAAGGTGTCCCATGATGCTTCTCGATATCACCTTCCGCACTGGGATCGCTTACGGAAACCGTGTAGAAGCACACATGATGATTAGCAAGTAATTGTTTCCCCTTTTTTATCTGGGTAAGAGTCCCACAACGTCGATAATTAGGCGATCGAACGCCTTGCCAAACGCAGGAACTGGTACTAAAGAGGCTTTCGGGATAGCAGGGACGTTCTTCCCCGCTCTTTGGCATGGGAAACATGTCTTGCAGACTCTCCGCACATCGGTATCCATGGCCGGCCAATAACAATGCTCCCGAATCCGGCTTAAGGTCTTGGTCACTCCTAAGTGACCTGCGGGATACACTGAGTGTGCAGGCTCCAGTACCGATCATCTATATCGCGCCGGCACTACCACTTGATGCCTCACTCCCAATGTTTCATCATTCACCACCTCTCGTATCGGACTCCACCTTCTCATTAACACTCATTTTTCCATAAAGAAGTGAATCACCGACTCAGGTCCGGAGAGACCTCCTTCGGCCTCCTGCACCAACTCTGGAAACTCTTCCTTCTGCAGCTCACCTAGACATGTGCGGTCAACTCCAGAGAGGACTAGTGAGAGTAACCTGGATACTCCTATCCGTACCTTCGTCCTCCTAGCACTTGTCCTCCGGTCCCCTCTCTGAACAGATGATCGAGCCCCAGGTCATCTAGCATATTCTCTTCGGTGTGACCAGATCTGCTCACATCCTCCTCCTCAACGCTCCGTCCTGACATCACTGCACATACCAGAAATGCCACTTTTGCAACTTCCGTTGTATCACCCTCGGTGTCCATCGCACTGCTCCTTCTGTAGGGCTGCACGCACGCTTCGCTCTTGATTAGGTTTGCGAGAACACATCCCCCACCCCAGTCATTTCCTAAGATTACCTGGGCTTCCATTCTAGGAAGCGAAGCACAGACCCCTACTACAAGAGTCTGGCAACCATAGTCAGAATTAAGTGTCAGGGCATCCTTATTTGTCCCTCCAACGTTCTTATCATAGCTACTTCCATACTGGAATTCCTGTAGTCCACAAGGAAGAGGGATTCACTAAGGTGAAATTGTATCCTGTGTCCCTCAGTATCCTTGATGGGACTTGATCAGCTCCTATGCTCACCGCTCCCTCACATACAAAGGGGTGAATCCTCTTCTCCCTCATCACTGGAGTCTTCCTTAGTGTATCATCCGCTTCTTCGCTTCATACCCTGACGAAAGCCACATTACCACCACGCTTGGGTCGGCCACATTCTCGAGCACAGTGTCCCCGACCTCCACGGTTAAAGCATCGGCCACCTCCACTGGGGGACCCACCACCAGTCACCCAGGCTACACCACCAGCAGACATTGTTCCCTGGTTCCTCCTTGGACTCCCTGTCATCGACTCCCCGGCAGCATTTTCTACTCCGGGGTTAGGTCCAACACTCACTTCTTGGGCTCTCCTACTAGCGTCTGTCGAGCTCTTGATGCTCTGGTTCACTTCACTGGGTAAGCAAGTTTTGGGAGAGTCCCCGCCCGTCCTCACTCCTCCCGAACTCTTGAAGTTCCCAACAAACCTTGAGTAAGATGAACGTCTGGGTGGTCCTTCCCTATGGAGATGTAGTGCCTCCTCTGGCACGTCTGCTCTATCCACTGTGGCTTTCAAGTCCTTAATTCCTGCTTCTCTCACTCTGACCTTGAGATCTGGATGGAGCACTGACATAAACTTCGCCATCACAATCAATTGTTTAAGATCATCTACTGTTTCCACCTCATCTGTCTTCAACAATCTTAGAAACTTTCGTTCCATGTCACGAGCAGCGAGCAGTCTCAGCGTACAACCTTCCTGACACTCTCGTACACTCTCTAAAACGTTTCCGATACACCTCCAGAGTCAGTCTAAACGAGTGGAGTAGAGCCTTCTTTATTGTGTCGTACCTGGCACACTCCTCTAGGTCCAGCATGTTATACGCTTCTCTGGCCTCACCGGTCAATCTGCTCTGAACCAACACAGCCCAATCCTCTTCCAGCCATTCCATCAACGTTGCTTTTTCTCGAAATGATCGAAGAACGCCTTGGCCTCAAGAGGTTCGAAAGTCGGTAAGTGACACTCCCTTGCCTTGAGGTCATCCCGTCAAGCAGGTACCGAGACCAGCCCGCGCTCAACATTTCTCAACTAGAGCTCCTATCTATCTCTGCTCATTGCATCTGGAGCTGAGCATCTCGCTCCTCATGCCACAGCTGTGCCTCTGTTACGGCCATCTCGGGACGCAATGGGGTCCTTACTCTGATGTTGTTAGAGGAAGATATATATATCCGTTCCCAAGCCAGTAGTGGCTATCAAGGGATGAGATCCGTGACGCAAGTAACTTAAAGGGAGTAGGGAAAGAAAGCTAAGAACTTAATACTATAATTTTCACCATCACCGATTAAATATATTAAATAAAAGAGTGCACAAGGGGGAGGGGTATTAACACTAGACAAGGGGATTATTCACAATATAGTCTTCTGCTGAAGACTCTGGATCCAGAAGCTAGGTGCTGAGTCCTCGGTGCTTTCTTCGTGGCCACACAACGAATTCTCCAAAGAAGCTGAGCCTACCCTGGCCACAGGTCAGCCAAAACACAGGTCCACTGGGGGCACCGCCGTGGAGGCCGTCAACCACACGTCCAGCTGGTCTGCTGGCAGGTTCTGAGCCAACAAGGCTGGTCCGGCCACTCCACGAACGATATAAGGGGTACGCCCTAGACAGGAGTCTCGTGTGATATCACAAATCACCCTCCTGTCCTCAATACCCCAGTGGATGATCGTCTCCAACAGTCGGTCCCGGGTAAATCCTTTTACTGCCACTCCACTGGCAGGCTAACACACCACAGTGTTCTTCCAGGGGGGACGACTTCACAACAGCTGCAGCAACGTTCAAGGTATGGAGACAGGCTGCCTCGGGTAGACTGACTCAACCTCCATCACAGCAGTCCCAGGTCGACTCTGTAAGCAGACACGTCATCAATAACTGGGACACTAAAACACCTCACTTACAGGCTCAGACACAAACGCCCACCTATCCACTCCCTAGATGGCGCTGGTGTCTGAGCACCACCTCAGCAGAGGTCAGCAGCGGCCGTGTAGAGTGCTGAACGGGACTGGAAACTGGCCCTTGTGGCCGGTATTCGCCGTCCTCCCCAGGTGTCGTCGTCCGTTTGGCGGGGGTTTCGGGAGCTGACCCACAGATGGCGTGGTTGTTACTGCTCCGTGCTCGGACGCTGGATCCGGGTTCGTAACAGCTTCCCTCTCCTCACGATGCAGCTGGCCCTCTAATTGCATTCGCATTATCTCCAGTTACACACTCCTTTTGCTGCCACTGGACCCTCCGCTGCTTCCTTGCTCACTCCGGGTCCTTCCCACACTGGCAAGTGCTTGGGACGGCTCTGCTTGGAACGACTCTTTCCCTGTGGTTTGCTCTCGAGCTGTGAGTTGTGACATTATCTCCAGCCGGCGCTCCGAAACCTTGGACGTCTTCAATCGGATGCTGAAGTGATTCACCACTAGTTGGAGTTGGGTCTTAGTGCACACTTCCAACACGCTCTCGTCCCTTGTCACAATAAACTTACTCACTTTATCTTCCTCCATGTCTATATCACTGAGCAACTGCACCAACACCATACTAATTACATTATTACACTCCCTGCACTACCTGGGCAACACTGTCACTGCGCTCACTGAGTTCTCTGGCAACACTGTTCACGACCCTGATAGCACTGTCTTCGTAACCTGGCAACACTGTCTTCAAATCCTAGCGAGGTCGCCAATTTGTTTCAAAGGGGGGGGGGGGCGGAGTGGGTCGGTGCTTGAGATGAGGAACACCATGACCACCACCGTGGGTCTTTGCTTCCACACACCCGGGTGCAACTGACTGCACTGGGAACCCTCCAGTCATACCACAAGTGGAATTGCTACTCGCGAACCCGTCTTAAACCCAGAACCCACAGAAGAGTGAAGGAAAACTCTTTACTGACCTCAAGTCGTTGTTTCAGCAGCTACAGCACTTCCTCCGAGTTTTGCCCACCTTAACAAAGGGTCACAGGTCACCTTCACACACCTATGTCACTCAACTAATTAGGTCGCCAGCTGTGTTTGAAACTCTTCATCCCAGCAATGCAGTTCAATGAATATACTCAGTGCTACCAGACTATGGTACGCTTCCGACGATCACAGTGTTATTCAGTGTTACCAGTCTAGGGTGTGTTCCATCAATAAGTGTTACTCAGCATAACCAGTCAATAATATATTTCCAATAATAATAATAGTGTGGTGCAAATATAGTACCACTTTCATGTAATGCTCAAAGAGATGGAGAGTGCACTTAAACTCAGCAGTAAAATTGAAATGAGGTTTACTGATCTAGAGTCTACATCAAACATGTAAGAAAATAAGCACATAGATATATATATATATGGGTAAATAAACTGGTGAACGTAGGCAGCTCTCCTCTCACCGCCTCTGGCAACTTGGACACCTGGGCAAATTTGAGGGGTACTCGCACCCTCACTGTTGGGCAGCTCCATCAGCTTAGACCTCTCATACATCAACTCTGCTACACTCGTCCCAACCTGTCTTCTTCAGGTAGTAGATATGTAGGCTGACCTACAGCCTAGCCTACTCCTAACATAATATGAAACATTCTAATAGAAAAATATACTGAGCCTATCTAGCCTAGTTACCAAGGGACAATGAGAAGGAAATAATGATTTATCTTAAAACAATCCTGTCTACTAACGCCTGGCCTCCGATGGTAGTAGAGGTACATGGTTTCTGGGCCGTCCCTCGGTGTTCCGGTCGCGTGTCACACGTCCTCGGGCGTCGTCGCTGTACCTATTCCTTGATTTCAGTTCTTCCAAGCTAGCCCAGCCAGTGGTCACTGAGAATGTCACTTTCCTCACTCGCTCCTTCACCGAGACGAATACTCGTGAATCTAGACGCAGTTTCCCTTCCGAATCTCCAGTGGATGTGACCTGGTCACGGCAGCTCACATGTCGTACTTGAGCGCGATTCACAGGGCTTCACACTGCCCTCCCAGCATCGCCTCTCACCTCCGTCGTCGACTAACAGCAATGAGCTCTTGGCGCTCTTTCTCCCACTAAACTCTGCTTTTTCGTGCTCCCCGGGAGTTCACTGGTCTTCTAACACGATTGTAGACTGCTTTAGGCTGCACAATCCACTGGGCGGGGCTTCAAAAACCTCCGATCTCGTGAGCTCACTGACGCACTTCCGCTCGCGTCAAAGGTCCGTGAATCTCTAAGCCATAACGCCTGAGCCTGGTGCTGAGCCAGGCCTCCCGGTGACGTAACAGCCTTCAGAGGCGGGCTCTGATTGGTCACTCATGTCACGTGACCTCCACCAGCCAATTGCCAGCCTGCTGGCGCCCTCACGGTCTTGGTGCCAACCTGGAAGGGGCGTCGCTATTTTGCATGTACTAGGGGCATAAGCCTCCTTACCTGTAAAACTTAAAAATTACATTTTCTCCACAAATACGTATTCCTGCCAGCTGCCTCCTATATCAAACGATTCCCTGTGACTCCGGGAACCGGCACGGTGTGAAGATATGACTCTTTATACTGGAACAGGGGAGAAATAGGAGAGGGCTCAGTAACACTTTAATGTAAATTGGTGGATTTGTCGTGAAGAGTGATTGACGCCACTACTCTGTTGAGTAGCGTAAATTTATGGGAGTAATTATCCATTTATGGGATCGCTAATCACTCACCTGAAGGATTCATTGTTTGCATTAACGTAACGTCTGTTATTGAGTATCTGTCAGTTGGAGAGGTAATATGACTGACTGTCTGGAGAGTAAAGTCATTGATAGTAACTTAGACGTAGTGATTAGTTATCAGTCTGTGGGATAGTTAACAAGTCACCTTAGTTAATCGGGGTAGTAGTACACCCAGAGGAAATTCACTTCGTTGATGTTGTAACTGTTGAGCCAGTGTTGAGTATAACGTATTCGTGTATAATTACTTATCGAACTGTGAGATAGTAAATGATTGCTCAGGGCAGTCAAGGGTATTCGCATCCTCATAGCACTTTGGACATAGAATTGTAATAAACTATCGAGTAGGCGATAGTAACCGATAACGTAACTCGTGCTGGGATTAATTAGCTGTCTGTAGTACAGTAATTAAGGGGATTACTCACTGAAGGCTCTACAGGTGAAGTGTCTGTGTAATTACGAGTGACAGTTTGACTGGTCTGTAAGAAACAAGATTAAGTTAACATAAGAGTAGTTGCTGACTGCTGTTGGCAGTGAATTAACGCATCTGTCACTTTCAGTTTTAACGTAATCAATTAGTCAATGATTGTTAATTGTCCAAGAGATGAAGTGTTAACATAAGAATCTAACAAGGAGGGTTGCTGGAGTTGCCAGTAACCCAACTACTCATTGTGTTATCTTTGAAAGCTACTAGTTTGATTGCATTGCAACGGATTTGCAGGGGGGCTGCAAAGAGCGTAAAGTAACTGATAGGAGGTTACCGGAGACTTGTCTCCTAACTTTCCTTGTTGTTGTTGTTGCAATTTGTGATTACAGACTTATTATCTTATTGCTTGATTGCATCCTCTGTGAACATTCAGTACTGTTCAAGTTAGTCCATATTCCGCCCAACGCGATTACAGGTAGGAACCTGTAGTTATACTCATTGGTGGTGTCTAGCTGTCGTAAAGGTGTCACCGGAAGACTTACGAGTAACGTAAGTGTTATCTTTGTTGTTATCGTAGTTAGTATTTGTTGAATAAACTGTGTTGTTAAAGTTGAACGCTGTCTCTTACACACTGCACTATTATTGATTTACAAATGTTCTGCCACGTTACCTGAAGTTATTATTCTGAAATTGAAGGCTGCGTCTTGAGACTCGAGCTCGATTCATAGCACCAGACAACAACATAATTGTTGAGAGAACCCGTGACCTACCCATTAGATTGGCTGTCAGCCAAGGACGGAGGTCGACGGCCTAGTGGTAAGGATCTTAAACTTTTGAGGTCTCTGCCTTTGCTCGCGTCTCATAATTTTTCTATGGTCTCTATAGTAGGGTATGAGCTGCTTACTACACTTTACATGTTAATTAAGCAGTCCTTTCCGCCAGAGGCCCATCTGTCGGAATTCCAACACACACATAATAACATGGTTATCACCTTAAAGAAAAGAGAATGGGTGATTCCGTGACGTCATCGATGTCACGTATTTACATTACTCAAAATCTGTTTATACCACAGTCTAGTGTTTAAATTTAATAAAAAAGTGTTCACTAAAACTGAATATAATTTTCAACACTAGGAATATAGCTTAATGCTCTATTCCTCAACCCTTCCACTGTTCAGGGGTCCTGAGGACAATTACACCCCTGTGTGCAAGAAAAAAAAATCATTTTTTTTCGTCTTCTAAACATGTTAATTTGTGTCCCCTGAGCACGGGAAAAATAAAAAAAATCGTAGGTGACATATTTTGGGCGCAATTGACCGAGGAAGTCTGGCAAAAAATGGGCGTTGACAGAGTGGTCGTAATAGCCGGTCACCGTCACCCGCGCTGACAGATGAGAGTTGCCACAAAGATATTATCATTTAATTATTTCTATGTCTCTGATTGATTTTTTCTTAGTTTTTTGCATTAATATTATTCAATAGTGTGTATTGTAATATATGTATATAATAAAAGTGGTGAATAATCGCTATACTCAAAAGTAGTGTGCATATTAGTGATTCAATTATTATGTTTATAAAACAGTAAACAAATAGTTTTGCTGCTATTACACTCTATACACAGGTTATATATAAGTATCTGCATGTTTTGTTCACCATAACGAACCACTAAGTTGGTATTGAGAGTCGAAAAGCAACGAAGAGTTACCGCTACACACCAGCAACCACTCATTGCCACTCCCTCAACAACGCCTCACTCGCCACTCACCCACTTTTTCCTCCCACCATCCCGTTTTATATTTTATTCGCAATATACAGACGTTATATATAAGAAACTACATGTTTTGTTCACCACAAGTGTACAACTAAGCAGATATAGTTAGTTTAGGCATTAAGAGCCATCGCTACACACACAATCAGCTAGCGGCTGCCTCACTCACTCAAGGCCACACGCACTAAACTTTCTCCCCCAACAATACCGTTTGTGGTGTTATGACACTATATACAGACGTTATATATAAGTATGTATATGTTTTGTTCATCACAACTGTACAGCTAAGCTGACATAGTTAGTTCAGGCAATAAGAATCGTCGCTATACACACAGTCAGCTGGCGGCTCCCTCACTCATTCAAGGTCACATGCACTAAACTTTCTCCCCCAACAATACTGTTTGCAGTGTTATTACACTATATACACATATTATATATAAGTATCTACACGTTGTATGCACCGTAACTGTACACCTAAGCTTATAGAGTGCCCAAAGAGCATAGTGGCCACCCTCTACATAACCAGACAAATCATGCACACGACGTCACCTCCGTCACTCAAATGGCTCCTCCCAGCATAACCCTTTAGCTGTTATTACACTAATACACACACATTATATATAAGTATCTACATTTGTGTTTACCATAGAGAACCACTGACCTGGTATGGTGAATGCAGACAATAACAGGTGCCCACACAGTCAGTAAACGATGCTATCTCCCTCCGTCTCTCAGCATCACTCGTCCCACAGCACTAATTATTACAACAATCCTGCTATTATTTCAACCCTGGTTATTTATATCACAGTCAGGGGTCATCTGTAATATTGTCATCGCTAAATAATAGCAATAATATATTAATTTTGACATTTTTCGGCGATGCTGTGGTCACAAGCTAAACAGCAATGCTGTTTGCTCATGCTGCGTGCGCCAGCCTTGGTTGCTCCAATAGTACTGTGCCTCTCACACCTGAGAATATTGCCCACGATTTTAAAAAAAAATGGCGTTTGTTTACAAGAGCCCTGAGGAAGCTAATGTGAACCCCGTGTAGCCGCGGGCCATTTGAATCAAGCCTGGCACCCTTGGACATATATATACTCCATGCGCACGGTGGGACATGTTACTCAGGGTGTATATATACGCCATGCGCAGTTTAAGGGTTAAACATAAATAAAACCAACAAACATTTGCGTTCATCTCCCTCCGGGAGCGTCGTCACGTACACACTGAGACAATTCACTTAATTACTTACTCACTTAATTACTTACTCACTTAATTATTTACTTGCTTAATTAACTAACTTATTACTAAGAACTATCTAAGAAAATTAATAAAAAAAAATTATCTTATTAAAGTCAATTTAAAAAAAATTAAACTGCCAGGATTTTCCCACATAATTTATGGTCCTCAAAGAACCGTATTCAAGATCCTGATTAGGATCTATCTCTCTCTCTCTCTCTCTCTCTCTCTCTCTCTCTCTCTCTCTCTCTCTCTCTATATATATATATATATATATATATATATATATATATATATATATATATATATATATATATATATATATATATATATATATATATATATATATATATATATATATATATATATATATATATATATATATATGAATGAAAACTCACACCCCAGAAGTGACTCGAACCCATACTCCCAGAAGCAACGCAACTGGTAACTACAGGGCGCCTTAATCCGCTTGACCATCACGGCCGTCAAAAGGAAGTGATAGCCGAGGCTATTTGAGCCACTTCCCCGACGGCAACTCGGATGGTAATCTTGGGCATAGCATTTCACCAAATCACCTCATTCTTTGGGGCACACGTGAGGAACACAAATGCGAACAAGCCTGAATGGTCCCCAGGACTATATGCGAATGAAAACTCACACCCCAGAAGTGACTCGAACCCATACTCCCAGAAGCAACGCAACTGGTAACTACAGGGCGCCTTAATCCGCTTGACCATCAGGCCGTCAAAAGGAAGTGATAGCCGAGGCTATTTGAGCCACTTCCCCGACGGCAACTCGGATGGTAATCTTGGGCATAGCATTTCACCAAATCACCTCATTCTTTGGGGCACACGTGAGGAACACAAATGCGAACAAGCCTGAATGGTCCCCAGGACTATATGCGAATGAAAACTCACACCCCAGAAGTGACTCGAACCCATACTCCCAGAAGCAACGCAACTGGTAACTACAGGGCGCCTTAATCCGCTTGACCATCACGGCCGTCAAAAGGAAGTGATAGCCGAGGCTATTTGAGCCACTTCCCCGACGGCAACTCGGATGGTAATCTTGGGCATAGCATTTCACCAAATCACCTCATTCTTTGGGGCACACGTGAGGAACACAAATGCGAACAAGCCTGAATGGTCCCCAGGACTATATGCGAATGAAAACTCACACCCCAGAAGTGACTCGAACCCATACTCCCAGAAGCAACGCAACTGGTAACTACAGGGCGCCTTAATCCGCTTGACCATCACGGCCGTCAAAAGGAAGTGATAGCCGAGGCTATTTGAGCCACTTCCCCGACGGCAACTCGAATGGTAATCTTGGGCATAGCATTTCACCAAATCACCTCATTCTTTGGGGCACACGTGAGGAACACAAATGCGAACAAGCCTGAATGGTCCCCAGGACTATATGCGAATGAAAACTTACACCCCAGAAGTGACTCGAACCCATACTCCCAGAAGCAACGCAACTGGTAACTACAGGGCGCCTTAATCCGCTTGACCATCACGGCCGTCAAAAGGAAGTGATAGCCGAGGCTATTTGAGCCACTTCCCCGACGGCAACTCGGATGGTAATCTTGGGCATAGCATTTCACCAAATCACCTCATTCTTTGGGGCACACGTGAGGAACACAAATGCGAACAAGCCTGAATGGTCCCCAGGACTATATGCGAATGAAAACTCACACCCCAGAAGTGACTCGAACCCATACTCCCAGAAGCAACGCAACTGGTAACTACAGGGCGCCTTAATCCGCTTGACCTATGCCTAGGTTTGCATAGATTCACGCATAGATTCAATCTATGCATAGATTCACGCTATGTCAGAATCGCTACGGACCTCCACCAGAGTTTCCTCTGGCTTCATCCTGGCCAGGCATAGTTCACCATAGGATGAACTATGTTCACCTTAATCAAGCGGATTAAGGCGCCCTGTAGTTACCAGTTGCGTTGCTTCTGGGAGTATGGGTTCGAGTCACTTCTGGGGTGTGAGTTTTCATTCGCATATAGTCCTGGGGACCATTCAGGCTTGTTCGCATATATATATATATATATATATATATATATATATATATATATATATATATATATATATATATATATATATATATATATATATGTACAGCAGAAGACACTGCTGTACATTTTGCATTTTTCTAGCCTAACTTTTTCAATCTCGGCATATAGCAAACAGAACTTACAACAAGCACTATTATTGTTCAAGGGCCTGTACCAAAAGAACAATGGTGCTTTTTCATTACAAGAGGTTGATAAGAGGCTAATGTACTCATAAATGTATATGCTTTTTGTAATTTTAAGTGTTTATATAAACATTACTTTTTAATATTGCACCATTACTGTAACAATTACTGCATGCCACATTATTTACAACTAATTCTTGCACAAGGGTAGGACATTTTTAGGCTAGTGTTGTATAGCAACCTAGTCTAATTTATTGTGCTAACCTGGTGTAAGGGTAAGCATTTTACACTTGCCTAGAGTTGAACATATATTGCAACCTAGCAAGCACATATTTTTATGCAGTATTCATGACAACCCCAGTTGTGTTGTCTACATAATATTACCATAACTGTAGTAATAATTTAACTATAATCATTTCACCTTTGAGTGTTAATCTGTGTCTCTGTACCAACCAAGAATGATAAAGAAGGGCTAACTTGAGGAAATTCCAGCATTGATGCAGGCTTGCCACTCAAATTATAGTGTGTATGATTATATAGTGTATATTTTAGATGATAAGCAGCTCTAGTTCGGAAACTAGTGGCTCTACTGATTCAAGTGCCAGAAACAGTCCAAATCACAGTCCAACAAGGCTAGCAAATACTGCCATGATGTCTACTGCCAAAAATGTAAAAGCGACCCTCACTGGCATGAAGGGCCACTTAACCCGACAGATCAAAAAATGTGAGTATTTAAGTAATCAAACTCCAGTTAATTATGTAGAACTGGAAGGATTCCGTCCTCTGCCTCTGGGGGGCGTGGACGTCGGGCTCTGGCTGCCAGTAGCTGTTTGTTGCTGACTGGTGGTGGTTGCTCGTTGCTGTGGGGCGCCAGCTGACTGAGGCGGAGGTCAGCAATATGGCGGCGGCTGGTGGTGGCCGCATCCGCCGTGTGAATACTGCTCGGCTGGAGTTCTCTGCACCGGTGGATTGGGAACTAGTGGCGGCTGCGCTTTTGGATGTCCTTCAGGTGGATATTAAAGATCTCCTCGGTCTCGAGAAATTTTCTCCCACTCGAGTGGCGGTGACGTTTGCCGCGTCACCTGGATACGAGCGGTTTGTGGGGTGTTGGAACGAGCGGACGACTCCCCTTTCTCATTCGGCTGTGTCTGTGACTGTCTCTGATCCGTGGGGTCCACTGACCTTTGTGAGCGTGCACGGGGTACCTGTTACGTTTCCAGAGGTGGAGCTTTCTTCTGTGTTTACGAGGTATGGTATGGTGTTGCGTCATCGGTACAACTTGTTTAGTGCCGGGCGGCTGCGGGGCCTCCGGCTGGGTACTCGCACGCTGCATATGCGCCTCAAGGAGCCCATCCCCTCCAAGGTTATGTGCTGTGGTCTTCCGCTCCGGGTTTTCTATCCAGGGCAGGCCCGCACGTGCTTCCGCTGTGGGGAGGAGGGCCATGACGCTGCCCAGTGTGAGGTTCCTCGACTGGAGACTGCTTCTGTATTCAGTGTGGGGGATTTTCCCCCCCTCCGTGAGGATGGTGCATCCCTGGCTGGTCCTCGGCGTGGGGATGTGAATGGTGGGGCACCTGCGACTGTTGTGCCTGGTGGTGCACCTGCGACTGTTGTGCCTGGTGGTGCACCTGCGACTGCTGTGCCTGGTGGTGCACCTGCGACTGTTGTGCCTGGTGGTGCACCTGCGACTGTTGTGCCTGGTGGTGCACCTGCGACTGTTGTGCCTGGTGGTGCACCTGCGACTGCTGTGCCTGGTGGTGCACCTGCGGCTGTTGTGCCTGGTGGTGCACCTGCGACTGCTGTGCCTGCTGGTTCGTCTGTGCCTGTAGTGTCTCCTGTGCCAGCTGTGGTGGAGGACGTGGCTGCTTCTGATTCCCGTCTTCTACTTCCGGTGGATGTGGAGGTGCATCCTGTTCCTGGTGCTTCGTTGGTGAATGGGCATGGTGTTGGGAGTGTCGTCTCGGTGCCTCCCGTTGTAGGCGATGCTTTCACTGAGGGTGATGGAAGCGTCGTCGTTGGTGCCGGCGTTCCTGTTGCATGCATTGCGAGTCCGCCTTCTGCTCCCCCTGCGGGTGCGTGCCATGAGGGGGCGTTGCCCTCCCTTGCTCCTCGCCGGAAGCGCGTTGCGGGGGCGCGCTCACGCAGTCAAGAGCCCCCTGGCAAACGGACTGAGGCTTCGCGGAGTTGTGCCTTGGGTGGTGCCCCCCCTCCTCCTCCTAATTCTCCTGTGTCTGATATGGATTCCGGAAGTGATGCAGTGCCGGTTGGCAGCAAGAATTCCTCGTCGGTGGTGGACGTTGGTGATACCTGGTCAGTGGCAGCGGGGTCTCGCCGTGCTTCGCTGGGTGATGCCGGCACTGTTCGCCTCCTGCGGGATCAGAGGCCAGGCGTTATGGTGGATTCCCCGGGGCGGCGGCAGTTTGAGCCTCAGGATGATGACGGCGCCTCTGCAGTGGGTGGCTCTGTGCCCTCTGGTGGTCCTGGAGGGGCTGGGGGTCATTAATGGGTTAGATGGCGCCTGCTATTGTTTGTGCGTCTTTGAATGTTCGTGGTCTGAATGCTTTGGCGGTCCAATTGGGCCTTGTGGATGTGCTTCGGGAGCAGCGGGTGGATGTGGCTCTGATCCAAGAGCACAATGTTCGGGATGTGTCTGTGTTGCAGGGGTTGTGTGCTGAGTATCATGTTGTGTTGAACCCGCCGAGGACGTCCTTTGGGGGAATGCTGATGTTGTTTTCGCGGAGAGCATCCATTTCCGTGCTTCACACGGAAATGGATGAAGAAGGGCGGACCTTGTTTGTTCGGGCTGAGTATTTGGGGGTTGTGATTCCGTTCTTGACAGTGTACGCCCCTTCTGGGGTGGCGCATCGTCAGGACCGGGAGCTGTTTTTTCGGGAGGGGCTTTTGCCATACCTGCGGCATGATACGCGGGATTTGATCTTTGGGCGGGATTTTAATTGTGTTACGTGTGTGAGGGATTGCTCTAGTGCTCACCCTCGGAATGTTTCGGCCGCTTTAATTGAGGTTTTGCGTGCGTGCGGGTTTCGCGATGCGGCTGTTTTGTGTGGCGGCTCGTTGGAGTATACCTTCGCTGTGCGTGGGGCGAGTTCTAGGTTGGATAGGTTCTATGTTTCTGGTGGGGAGTGTTCGGTTTTTGATTTTCGCACGGTCCCGGTGGCTTTCTCGGATCATTGTATGGTGGTTGTCCGGGTTGGTGTCCGGAGTCAGGTGCGGGTGGGGCCTGGGTGGTGGAAACTCAATTGTCGGTTATTGCGTTGTCCACGTATTTGTGCACAGTTTCGGGCCTGGTGGGTTGGCACCGTTGCCCGGAAGGCTGATTTCTCCTCTTTGTTCGTTTGGTGGGAGTGGTGTAAGGTGGAGTGTCGGAGGATTTTTGGGATTGTTGCTAAGCGGGAGGCTGCCGGGAGGTTTGGTCTGCTGCGGTTCTTTCAGGCGCGTTTGTCTTCTTTATATGTGCGGTTGAATGCTGGGGTTGACTGCTTTAGTGAGATTGCTGAGTGTAAGGAGCGTATTTGTGATTTGCGTGCGGTGTTGGCTGACGGTGTTCGCATGCGTGCTCGTGTAGCTGAGCGGGTGGATGGGGAGAGGCTCTCTCCCTTTCTTTTAGGGAGGGAGAAGGCTGCTAGGGGTTCTGTTCTTCTCAAGGGCCTTCGGCGGCCTGATGGGTCTGTGATTTCTAGCACGGAGGGTGTTCTGCTTACCGCGCGGCGGGAGTTAGAGGCACTCTATGGGGAGGTGCATGGTGATAGTGTGCTCGCGGGTTCCTTTTTGGACAGGTGCTTCCCCGGTTTGTCGCGCTCGGAGTGTGACCGGTTGGTGCAGGATGTTTCCACGGTGGAGCTCCTGGAGGTGGTTCGGGCGTTTCGTTCTGGGAGAGTGCCGGGTGCGGATGGCCTGCCCATTGAGTTCTACCTTACCTTTTGGGATGTGTTGAGGAAGGGGGGTGCTTTTGGAAGTGGTGCAGGCGTGTTTGCGTTTGGGTGCTCTGCCTGATTCCTTTTGTGACGGGATCGTGCGGCTACTCCCGAAGCCAGGCGATTTACAGTTGTTTTCCAATTGGAGGCCTATTACGCTCTTAAATGTTGATTATAAAATTCTTTCTAAGGTTTTAGCGCGTCGATGTCGGGGTGTCGTTGCGTCGGTGGTCTCTATGGAGCAATTTTGTGGTGTGCCTGGCCGTGCCCTGATGCATTGCAATGCCTTACTTCGTGACGTGCTTCTCTATGCGTCCGAGTATCGGCTTTCGGCGGCTATGATCAGCTTGGACTGGTCCAAGGCCTTTGATCGGGTGTCTTTAGAGTTTGTTTTTAGTGCTATGGAGAGGCTTGGTTTTCCGGTGGTGTTTGTGGGGTGGGTCCGTTTGTTGTTTGTCCGGAGTCGCAGTCGCGTTTGTGTGAATGGGTTTTTTAGCTCATTTTTTCCTATTTGCCGTTCCGTTCGTCAGGGGTGTCCCATGTCCATGCTTTTGTATGTGATTTTTCAGGAACCTCTTTTCCGGGCGGTGAAAGCGTGTTCCTTGATCGTGCCTCCTTGTCTGCCGTCCGATCTCCGGCTACCCGTTTGCGGGTATGCTGACGACACCATTCTATTTGTAGCTTCGGAGGATTCTGTTGAAGCTGTCCAGGACGTTCTCCTGCGGTTTGAGTCCGCTACGGGGGCCGTTCTTAATCGGGCGAAGTCGGGGTTGATGGGGATCGGTGAGTGGGCCTCCCGCCTGGTGTGGGATAGGTCGTGGTTTCCGGTGGTCTCCTCGATTCGGGTTCTTGGGGTTACTTGGTTTGCCTCCTATGACCACTCCTTGGAGTGGAATTGGGGTGCTGTCTCTCGGTCGGTTGGTGTTGCAGTTGGCCTTTTGTCGCGTCGTCCCTTGACGATTTATCAGAGGGGACTGCTTGTTGCGTGTAAGGTCTTGTCGCGTGTCTGGTTTGTGGCTCGATGTTTCCCGTTGGATCGTCGGAAGGCCTTGAGTTTGGAGTGTGTGGTGTATAGATATGTATGGTGTGGGCGTTATCAACCGGTGCGCCGTTCGACGTTGGTGTTAGGGGTGAGAGAGGGGGGTGTTGGCATTCCTGACGTCTTCACGAAGGCCAAGGCCCTCTTCTGGGTCTCGTTGCGTCGGGGGCTGGCTCTCGGTGGGGGGTTGAATACGCTGGGTGTGTTTTTCTGCTCGCTTCGCTTCAGTTTTTTGGTTGATTTGGGGGTTTGTCAGGAGGTGGCCTTGTTTACCCCCCCTGTTTATTCTTGGGCCGTGGGGATTCTTCGGGAGCTCTGCCGCCATCCTGGGTTTCTGTCTTTCTCGTGCAAGGATGTGTATGGGGTGTTGTTGCCCCGGGTGCGGCCTCGAGTGGAGGGCTTGTTCCCGTGTTGGGATTGGGGTGGAATCTGGTCGTGTTTGGGGGCACGGTTCTTGGCGCCTCAGCAGCGTGAATTGCTGTTTCGGGTTTTGCATTTGTCGCTGGCGACAAATGAGCGGTTGTGTATGCTTGGCTTGCGTGATTCTGGGGCGTGTGTTCATTGTGGTTTATGTGAATCGCAGGTGCATGTATTTTATTTTTGTGTCCGGTTACAGGGGTTGGTGGACTGGTTTCGGGATGTCCTGGAGGTGTTTTGTGGTCCGGGTTGTCGGGGTGATGTTTTGCAGTTTTTGTTTTTGTATTTTCCGGCTTGTCCGCTGCGGGTGCGTAATACATTATGTGTTTTGGTTGCTGATTATGTGTTTTGTGTGTGGGTTGGGAGGCGGGAGGGTTTTGGGATTGCCCGAATTTTAGGATTTTTACAGGGGCGCATGCGGTTTACCTGGTGGTGGTTGCAGCGCGCTTTTCCGGAGGAGTTTGGTCGGTGGTTCACAGATGCCTATGTTCGTGGGGTTGCCTTTGGGTCGGCGGGTGCCTTGGTGGCAAGGTGATGTTCTCGTCTTGGGTGAGGTTGGGGTGTTGATGGGGGGGTTTAGAGGGGTTGGGGGGTTTCGGGGTTTGCTTTGCTATGCGCTCCCTTTCCGCTTCTTGGGGTGTCCTTGGCGGGGGTTGCGTGTGTTTGTGTGTCTCCCCCCTTGAGATGCTGCTGCTCCTGTGTGTGTGTGGTGTGTTTCCGTACCTCCGGGTGCCGGTTGTGTCCGTATGCGTGTGGGTGTGTGGTTTTGAGGGGGGTTTTGGCTCCTGCGTGGGCCTGGGTTTTCTGCTGTACTGTTTTCTACTGTTCCTTTTGTGGCCGTGTTTCGCTTTGGCCTGTAACCCATTATTTTGCGTGCTTGGGTGCTGTGTGGTGTGCCGTGGTGGTGTGGGTGGTGTGAGTGTGTTTGTCTTGTTGTTTAGAGTGTGTTTAGTGTGTGTGTACATAATTTCTTCTCATTTAGTGTATATCATTTTCCTGGGTAGCGCGTGTATGGTCCTATGCTCCTTTGTTCTTCTGTGTGTGTGGTAGGCGTGGTTTTGTGCACGTGATTCTATATCCACGTCTGTGTATGTTTGTGTTATTGGTTCCAGGTGTGTTTAAATGTTATTTATGTACTTTATTGTTAATTTATTTTTCATGTAATTTTCTTGGCCATGTTCTGTGTTGCTATGTAGATTTGAACTGTTTAGCCTATTGTTTACATGTACTGTTTTAGCACTTATTTCCCTGTACTGTTTAGCCCATTGCTTCAATGCGTTTTTATTTTGTTCAGCGCTTGTGTTTGTTTTGCGGTTACTGTTATTGTTTAGTGTACAGACTGTTTATTCCTGTGTACTGTTCCTTCATTGGTGTACTTGATGTGTACAGGTTTGCGTTGTTTTGTGTGTTCTTGTATTTGTGTAATTTATAAAAATAAAAAAAAAAAAAGAAAGTTAGTCCATATTCCGCCCAACGCGATTACAGGTAGGAACCTGTAGTTATACTCATTGGTGGTGTCTAGCTGTCGTAAAGGTGTCACCGAAAGACTTACGAGTAACGTAAGTGTTATCTTTGTTGTTATCGTAGTTAGTATTTGTTGAATAAACTGTGTTGTTAAAGTTGAACGCTGTCTCTTACACACTGCACTATTATTGATTTACAAATGTTCTGCCACGTTACCTGAAGTTATTATTCTGAAATTGAAGGCTGCGTCTTGAGACTCGAGCTCGATTCATAGCACCAGACAACAACATAATTGTTGAGAGAACCCGTGACCTACCCATTAGATTGGCTGTCAGCCAAGGACGGAGGTCGACGGCCTAGTGGTAAGGATCTTAAACTTTTGAGGTCTCTGCCTTTGCTCGCGTCTCATAATTTTTCTATGGTCTCTATAGTAGGGTATGAGCTGCTTACTACACTTTACATGTTAATTAAGCAGTCCTTTCCGCCAGAGGCCCATCTGTCGGAATTCCAACACACACATAATAACATGGTTATCACCTTAAAGAAAAGAGAATGGGTGATTCCGTGACGTCATCGATGTCACGTATTTACATTACTCAAAATCTGTTTATACCACAGTCTAGTGTTTAAATTTAATAAAAAAGTGTTCACTAAAACTGAATATAATTTTCAACACTAGGAATATAGCTTAATGCTCTATTCCTCAACCCTTCCACTGTTCAGGGGTCCTGAGGACAATTACACCCCTGTGTGCAAGAAAAAAAAAATCATTTTTTTTTCGTCTTCTAAACATGTTAATTTGTGTCCCCTGAGCACGGGAAAAATAAAAAAAATCGTAGGTGACATATTTTGGGCGCAATTGACCGAGGAAGTCTGGCAAAAAATGGGCGTTGACAGAGTGGTCGTAATAGCCGGTCACCGTCACCCGCGCTGACAGATGAGAGTTGCCACAAAGATATTATCATTTAATTATTTCTATGTCTCTGATTGATTTTTTCTTAGTTTTTTGCATTAATATTATTCAATAGTGTGTATTGTAATATATGTATATAATAAAAGTGGTGAATAATCGCTATACTCAAAAGTAGTGTGCATATTAGTGATTCAATTATTATGTTTATAAAACAGTAAACAAATAGTTTTGCTGCTATTACACTCTATACACAGGTTATATATAAGTATCTGCATGTTTTGTTCACCATAACGAACCACTAAGTTGGTATTGAGAGTCGAAAAGCAACGAAGAGTTACCGCTACACACCAGCAACCACTCATTGCCACTCCCTCAACAACGCCTCACTCGCCACTCACCCACTTTTTCCTCCCACCATCCCGTTTTATATTTTATTCGCAATATACAGACGTTATATATAAGAAACTACATGTTTTGTTCACCACAAGTGTACAACTAAGCAGATATAGTTAGTTTAGGCATTAAGAGCCATCGCTACACACACAATCAGCTAGCGGCTGCCTCACTCACTCAAGGCCACACGCACTAAACTTTCTCCCCCAACAATACCGTTTGTGGTGTTATGACACTATATACAGACGTTATATATAAGTATGTATATGTTTTGTTCATCACAACTGTACAGCTAAGCTGACATAGTTAGTTCAGGCAATAAGAATCGTCGCTATACACACAGTCAGCTGGCGGCTCCCTCACTCATTCAAGGTCACATGCACTAAACTTTCTCCCCCAACAATACTGTTTGCAGTGTTATTACACTATATACACATATTATATATAAGTATCTACACGTTGTATGCACCGTAACTGTACACCTAAGCTTATAGAGTGCCCAAAGAGCATAGTGGCCACCCTCTACATAACCAGACAAATCATGCACACGACGTCACCTCCGTCACTCAAATGGCTCCTCCCAGCATAACCCTTTTGCTGTTATTACACTAATACACACACATTATATATAAGTATCTACATTTGTGTTTACCATAGAGAACCACTGACCTGGTATGGTGAATGCAGACAATAACAGGTGCCCACACAGTCAGTAAACGATGCTATCTCCCTCCGTCTCTCAGCATCACTCGTCCCACAGCACTAATTATTACAACAATCCTGCTATTATTTCAACCCTGGTTATTTATATCACAGTCAGGGGTCATCTGTAATATTGTCATCGCTAAATAATAGCAATAATATATTAATTTTGACATTTTTCGGCGATGCTGTGGTCACAAGCTAAACAGCAATGCTGTTTGCTCATGCTGCGTGCGCCAGCCTTGGTTGCTCCAATAGTACTGTGCCTCTCACACCTGAGAATATTGCCCACGATTTTAAAAAAAAATGGCGTTTGTTTACAAGAGCCCTGAGGAAGCTAATGTGAACCCCGTGTAGCCGCGGGCCATTTGAATCAAGCCTGGCACCCTTGGACATATATATACTCCATGCGCACGGTGGGACATGTTACTCAGGGTGTATATATACGCCATGCGCAGTTTAAGGGTTAAACATAAATAAAACCAACAAACATTTGCGTTCATCTCCCTCCGGGAGCGTCGTCACGTACACACTGAGACAATTCACTTAATTACTTACTCACTTAATTATTTACTTGCTTAATTAACTAACTTATTACTAAGAACTATCTAAGAAAATTAATAAAAAAAAATTATCTTATTAAAGTCAATTTAAAAAAAATTAAACTGCCAGGATTTTCCCACATAATTTATGGTCCTCGAAGAACCGTATTCAAGATCCTGATTAGGATCTATCTCTCTCTCTCTCTCTCTATCTCTCTCTCTCTCTCTCTCTCTCTCTCTCTCTCTCTCTCTCTCTCTCTCTCTCTCTCTCTCTCTCTCTCTCTCTCTCTCTCTCTCTCTCGCTCTCTCTCGCTCTCTCTCGCTCTCTCTCTCTCTCTCTCTCTCTCTCTATCTCTCTCTATCTCTCTCTATCTCTTTATCTCTCTATCTCTCTCTATCTCTCTCTCTCTCTCTCTCTCTCGCTCTCGCTCTCTCTCTCTCTCTCTCTCTCTCTCTCTCTCTCTCTCTCTCTCTCTCTCTCTCTTTATATATATATATATATATATATATATATATATATATATATATATATATATATATATATATATATATATATATATATATATATATATATATATATATATAACATTAGTGCAATATTTACACAATCTTTACATATACATTAAATATAACAGGAAGACACTGCTGTACATTTTGCATTTTTCTAGCCTAACTTTTTCAATCTCGGCATATAGCAAACAGAACTTACAACAAGCACTATTATTGTTCAAGGGCCTGTACCAAAAGAACAATGGTGCTTTTTCATTACAAGAGGTTGATAAGAGGCTAATGTACTCATAAATGTATATGCTTTTTGTAATTTTAAGTGTTTATATAAACATTACTTTTTAATATTGCACCATTACTGTAACAATTACTGCATGCCCCATTATTTACAACTAATTCTTGCACAAGGGTAGGACATTTTTAGGCTAGTGTTGTATAGCAACCTAGTCTAATTTATTGTGCTAACCTGGTGTAAGGGTAAGCATTTTACACTTGCCTAGAGTTGAACATATATTGCAACCTAGCAAGCACATATTTTTATGCAGTATTCATGACAACCCCAGTTGTGTTGTCTACATAATATTACCATAACTGTAGTAATAATTTAACTATAATCATTTCACCTTTGAGTGTTAATCTGTGTCTCTGTACCAACCAAGAATGATAAAGAAGGGCTAACTTGAGGAAATTCCAGCATTGATGCAGGCTTGCCACTCAAATTATTGTGTGTATGATTATATAGTGTATATTTTAGATGATAAGCAGCTCTAGTTCGGAAACTAGTGGCTCTACTGATTCAAGTGCCAGAAACAGTCCAAATCACAGTCCAACAAGGCTAGCAAATACTGCCATGATGTCTACTGCCAAAAATGTAAAAGCGACCCTCACTGGCATGAAGGGCCACTTAACCCGACAGATCAAAAAATGTGAGTATTTAAGTAATCAAACTCCAGTTAATTATGTAGAACTGGAAGGATTCCGTCCTCTGCCTCTGGGGGGCGTGGACG
Organism: Procambarus clarkii; assembly: GCF_040958095.1. Classification (NCBI taxonomy): domain Eukaryota; kingdom Metazoa; phylum Arthropoda; class Malacostraca; order Decapoda; family Cambaridae; genus Procambarus; species Procambarus clarkii. The sequence goes on from NC_091232.1 coordinate 21,483,322, forward strand.
TCGGGCTCTGGCTGCCAGTAGCTGTTTGTTGCTGACTGGTGGTGGTTGCTCGTTGCTGTGGGGCGCCAGCTGACTGAGGCGGAGGTCAGCAATATGGCGGCGGCTGGTGGTGGCCGCATCCGCCGTGTGAATACTGCTCGGCTGGAGTTCTCTGCACCGGTGGATTGGGAACTAGTGGCGGCTGCGCTTTTGGATGTCCTTCAGGTGGATATTAAAGATCTCCTCGGTCTCGAGAAATTTTCTCCCACTCGAGTGGCGGTGACGTTTGCCACGTCACCTGGATACGAGCGGTTTGTGGGGTGTTGGAACGAGCGGACGACTCCCCTTTCTCATTCGGCTGTGTCTGTGACTGTCTCTGATCCGTGGGGTCCACTGACCTTTGTGAGCGTGCACGGGGTACCTGTTACGTTTCCAGAGGTGGAGCTTTCTTCTGTGTTTACGAGGTATGGTATGGTGTTGCGTCATCGGTACAACTTGTTTAGTGCCGGGCGGCTGCGGGGCCTCCGGCTGGGTACTCGCACGCTGCATATGCGCCTCAAGGAGCCCATCCCCTCCAAGGTTATGTGCTGTGGTCTTCCGCTCCGGGTTTTCTATCCAGGGCAGGCCCGCACGTGCTTCCGCTGTGGGGAGGAGGGCCATGACGCTGCCCAGTGTGAGGTTCCTCGACTGGAGACTGCTTCTGTATTCAGTGTGGGGGATTTTCCCCCCCTCCGTGAGGATGGTGCATCCCTGGCTGGTCCTCGGCGTGGGGATGTGAATGGTGGGGCACCTGCGACTGTTGTGCCTGGTGGTGCACCTGCGACTGTTGTGCCTGGTGGTGCACCTGCGACTGCTGTGCCTGGTGGTGCACCTGCGACTGTTGTGCCTGGTGGTGCACCTGCGACTGTTGTGCCTGGTGGTGCACCTGCGACTGTTGTGCCTGGTGGTGCACCTGCGACTGCTGTGCCTGGTGGTGCACCTGCGGCTGTTGTGCCTGGTGGTGCACCTGCGACTGCTGTGCCTGCTGGTTCGTCTGTGCCTGTAGTGTCTCCTGTGCCAGCTGTGGTGGAGGACGTGGCTGCTTCTGATTCCCGTCTTCTACTTCCGGTGGATGTGGAGGTGCATCCTGTTCCTGGTGCTTCGTTGGTGAATGGGCATGGTGTTGGGAGTGTCGTCTCGGTGCCTCCCGTTGTAGGCGATGCTTTCACTGAGGGTGATGGAAGCGTCGTCGTTGGTGCCGGCGTTCCTGTTGCATGCATTGCGAGTCCGCCTTCTGCTCCCCCTGCGGGTGCGTGCCATGAGGGGGCGTTGCCCTCCCTTGCTCCTCGCCGGAAGCGCGTTGCGGGGGCGCGCTCACGCAGTCGAGAGCCCCCTGGCAAACGGACTGAGGCTTCGCGGAGTTGTGCCTTGGGTGGTGCCCCCCCTCCTCCTCCTAATTCTCCTGTGTCTGATATGGATTCCGGAAGTGATGCAGTGCCGGTTGGCAGCAAGAATTCCTCGTCGGTGGTGGACGTTGGTGATACCTGGTCAGTGGCAGCGGGGTCTCGCCGTGCTTCGCTGGGTGATGCCGGCACTGTTCGCCTCCTGCGGGATCAGAGGCCAGGCGTTATGGTGGATTCCCCGGGGCGGCGGCAGTTTGAGCCTCAGGATGATGACGGCGCCTCTGCAGTGGGTGGCTCTGTGCCCTCTGGTGGTCCTGGAGGGGCTGGGGGTCATTAATGGGTTAGATGGCGCCTGCTATTGTTTGTGCGTCTTTGAATGTTCGTGGTCTGAATGCTTTGGCGGTCCAATTGGGCCTTGTGGATGTGCTTCGGGAGCAGCGGGTGGATGTGGCTCTGATCCAAGAGCACAATGTTCGGGATGTGTCTGTGTTGCAGGGGTTGTGTGCTGAGTATCATGTTGTGTTGAACCCGCCGAGGACGTCCTTTGGGGGAATGCTGATGTTGTTTTCGCGGAGAGCATCCATTTCCGTGCTTCACACGGAAATGGATGAAGAAGGGCGGACCTTGTTTGTTCGGGCTGAGTATTTGGGGGTTGTGATTCCGTTCTTGACAGTGTACGCCCCTTCTGGGGTGGCGCATCGTCAGGACCGGGAGCTGTTTTTTCGGGAGGGGCTTTTGCCATACCTGCGGCATGATACGCGGGATTTGATCTTTGGGCGGGATTTTAATTGTGTTACGTGTGTGAGGGATTGCTCTAGTGCTCACCCTCGGAATGTTTCGGCCGCTTTAATTGAGGTTTTGCGTGCGTGCGGGTTTCGCGATGCGGCTGTTTTGTGTGGCGGCTCGTTGGAGTATACCTTCGCTGTGCGTGGGGCGAGTTCTAGGTTGGATAGGTTCTATGTTTCTGGTGGGGAGTGTTCGGTTTTTGATTTTCGCACGGTCCCGGTGGCTTTCTCGGATCATTGTATGGTGGTTGTCCGGGTTGGTGTCCGGAGTCAGGTGCGGGTGGGGCCTGGGTGGTGGAAACTCAATTGTCGGTTATTGCGTTGTCCACGTATTTGTGCGCAGTTTCGGGCCTGGTGGGTTGGCACCGTTGCCCGGAAGGCTGATTTCTCCTCTTTGTTCGTTTGGTGGGAGTGGTGTAAGGTGGAGTGTCGGAGGATTTTTGGGATTGTTGCTAAGCGGGAGGCTGCCGGGAGGTTTGGTCTGCTGCGGTTCTTTCAGGCGCGTTTGTCTTCTTTATATGTGCGGTTGAATGCTGGGGTTGACTGCTTTAGTGAGATTGCTGAGTGTAAGGAGCGTATTTGTGATTTGCGTGCGGTGTTGGCTGACGGTGTTCGCGTGCGTGCTCGTGTAGCTGAGCGGGTGGATGGGGAGAGGCTCTCTCCCTTTCTTTTAGGGAGGGAGAAGGCTGCTAGGGGTTCTGTTCTTCTCAAGGGCCTTCGGCGGCCTGATGGGTCTGTGATTTCTAGCACGGAGGGTGTTCTGCTTACCGCGCGGCGGGAGTTAGAGGCACTCTATGGGGAGGTGCATGGTGATAGTGTGCTCGCGGGTTCCTTTTTGGACAGGTGCTTCCCCGGTTTGTCGCGCTCGGAGTGTGACCGGTTGGTGCAGGATGTTTCCACGGTGGAGCTCCTGGAGGTGGTTCGGGCGTTTCGTTCTGGGAGAGTGCCGGGTGCGGATGGCCTGCCCATTGAGTTCTACCTTACCTTTTGGGATGTGTTGAGGAAGGGGGGTGCTTTTGGAAGTGGTGCAGGCGTGTTTGCGTTTGGGTGCTCTGCCTGATTCCTTTTGTGACGGGATCGTGCGGCTACTCCCGAAGCCAGGCGATTTACAGTTGTTTTCCAATTGGAGGCCTATTACGCTCTTAAATGTTGATTATAAAATTCTTTCTAAGGTTTTAGCGCGTCGATGTCGGGGTGTCGTTGCGTCGGTGGTCTCTATGGAGCAATTTTGTGGTGTGCCTGGCCGTGCCCTGATGCATTGCAATGCCTTACTTCGTGACGTGCTTCTCTATGCGTCCGAGTATCGGCTTTCGGCGGCTATGATCAGCTTGGACTGGTCCAAGGCCTTTGATCGGGTGTCTTTAGAGTTTGTTTTTAGTGCTATGGAGAGGCTTGGTTTTCCGGTGGTGTTTGTGGGGTGGGTCCGTTTGTTGTTTGTCCGGAGTCGCAGTCGCGTTTGTGTGAATGGGTTTTTTAGCTCATTTTTTCCTATTTGCCGTTCCGTTCGTCAGGGGTGTCCCATGTCCATGCTTTTGTATGTGATTTTTCAGGAACCTCTTTTCCGGGCGGTGAAAGCGTGTTCCTTGATCGTGCCTCCTTGTCTGCCGTCCGGTCTCCGGCTACCCGTTTGCGGGTATGCTGACGACACCATTCTATTTGTAGCTTCGGAGGATTCTGTTGAAGCTGTCCAGGACGTTCTCCTGCGGTTTGAGTCCGCTACGGGGGCCGTTCTTAATCGGGCGAAGTCGGGGTTGATGGGGATCGGTGAGTGGGCCTCCCGCCTGGTGTGGGATAGGTCGTGGTTTCCGGTGGTCTCCTCGATTCGGGTTCTTGGGGTTACTTGGTTTGTCTCCTATGACCACTCCTTGGAGTGGAATTGGGGTGCTGTCTCTCGGTCGGTTGGTGTTGCAGTTGGCCTTTTGTCGCGTCGTCCCTTGACGATTTATCAGAGGGGACTGCTTGTTGCGTGTAAGGTCTTGTCGCGTGTCTGGTTTGCGGCTCGATGTTTCCCGTTGGATCGTCGGAAGGCCTTGAGTTTGGAGTGTGTGGTGTATAGATATGTATGGTGTGGGCGTTATCAACCGGTGCGCCGTTCGACGTTGGTGTTAGGGGTGAGAGAGGGGGGTGTTGGCATTCCTGACGTCTTCACGAAGGCCAAGGCCCTCTTCTGGGTCTCGTTGCGTCGGGGGCTGGCTCTCGGTGGGGGGTTGAATACGCTGGGTGTGTTTTTCTGCTCGCTTCGCTTCAGTTTTTTGGTTGATTTGGGGGTTTGTCAGGAGGTGGCCTTGTTTACCCCCCCTGTTTATTCTTGGGCCGTGGGGATTCTTCGGGAGCTCTGCCGCCATCCTGGGTTTCTGTCTTTCTCGTGCAAGGATGTGTATGGGGTGTTGTTGCCCCGGGTGCGGCCTCGAGTGGAGGGCTTGTTCCCGTGTTGGGATTGGGGTGGAATCTGGTCGTGTTTGGGGGCACGGTTCTTGGCGCCTCAGCAGCGTGAATTGCTGTTTCGGGTTTTGCATTTGTCGCTGGCGACAAATGAGCGGTTGTGTATGCTTGGCTTGCGTGATTCTGGGGCGTGTGTTCATTGTGGTTTATGTGAATCGCAGGTGCATGTATTTTATTTTTGTGTCCGGTTACAGGGGTTGGTGGACTGGTTTCGGGATGTCCTGGAGGTGTTTTGTGGTCCGGGTTGTCGGGGTGATGTTTTGCAGTTTTTGTTTTTGTATTTTCCGGCTTGTCCGCTGCGGGTGCGTAATACATTATGTGTTTTGGTTGCTGATTATGTGTTTTGTGTGTGGGTTGGGAGGCGGGAGGGTTTTGGGATTGCCCGAATTTTAGGATTTTTACAGGGGCGCATGCGGTTTACCTGGTGGTGGTTGCAGCGCGCTTTTCCGGAGGAGTTTGGTCGGTGGTTCACAGATGCCTATGTTCGTGGGGTTGCCTTTGGGTCGGCGGGTGCCTTGGTGGCAAGGTGATGTTCTCGTCTTGGGTGAGGTTGGGGTGTTGATGGGGGGGTTTAGAGGGGTTGGGGGGTTTCGGGGTTTGCTTTGCTATGCGCTCCCTTTCCGCTTCTTGGGGTGTCCTTGGCGGGGGTTGCGTGTGTTTGTGTGTCTCCCCCCTTGAGATGCTGCTGCTCCTGTGTGTGTGTGGTGTGTTTCCGTACCTCCGGGTGCCGGTTGTGTCCGTATGCGTGTGGGTGTGTGGTTTTGAGGGGGGTTTTGGCTCCTGCGTGGGCCTGGGTTTTCTGCTATACTGTTTTCTACTGTTCCTTTTGTGGCCGTGTTTCGCTTTGGCCTGTAACCCATTATTTTGCGTGCTTGGGTGCTGTGTGGTGTGCCGTGGTGGTGTGGGTGGTGTGAGTGTGTTTGTCTTGTTGTTTAGAGTGTGTTTAGTGTGTGTGTACATAATTTCTTCTCATTTAGTGTATATCATTTTCCTGGGTAGCGCGTGTATGGTCCTATGCTCCTTTGTTCTTCTGTGTGTGTGGTAGGCGTGGTTTTGTGCACGTGATTCTATATCCACGTCTGTGTATGTTTGTGTTATTGGTTCCAGGTGTGTTTAAATGTTATTTATGTACTTTATTGTTAATTTATTTTTCATGTAATTTTCTTGGCCATGTTCTGTGTTGCTATGTAGATTTGAACTGTTTAGCCTATTGTTTACATGTACTGTTTTAGCACTTATTTCCCTGTACTGTTTAGCCCATTGCTTCAATGCGTTTTTATTTTGTTCAGCGCTTGTGTTTGTTTTGCGGTTACTGTTATTGTTTAGTGTACAGACTGTTTATTCCTGTGTACTGTTCCTTCATTGGTGTACTTGATGTGTACAGGTTTGCGTTGTTTTGTGTGTTCTTGTATTTGTGTAATTTATAAAAAAAAAAAAAAAAAAAAAAAAGAAAGTTAGTCCATATTCCGCCCAACGCGATTACAGGTAGGAACCTGTAGTTATACTCATTGGTGGTGTCTAGCTGTCGTAAAGGTGTCACCGGAAGACTTACGAGTAACGTAAGTGTTATCTTTGTTGTTATCGTAGTTAGTATTTGTTGAATAAACTGTGTTGTTAAAGTTGAACGCTGTCTCTTACACACTGCACTATTATTGATTTACAAATGTTCTGCCACGTTACCTGAAGTTATTATTCTGAAATTGAAGGCTGCGTCTTGAGACTCGAGCTCGATTCATAGCACCAGACAACAACATAATTGTTGAGAGAACCCGTGACCTACCCATTAGATTGGCTGTCAGCCAAGGACGGAGGTCGACGGCCTAGTGGTAAGGATCTTAAACTTTTGAGGTCTCTGCCTTTGCTCGCGTCTCATAATTTTTCTATGGTCTCTATAGTAGGGTATGAGCTGCTTACTACACTTTACATGTTAATTAAGCAGTCCTTTCCGCCAGAGGCCCATCTGTCGGAATTCCAACACACACATAATAACATGGTTATCACCTTAAAGAAAAGAGAATGGGTGATTCCGTGACGTCATCGATGTCACGTATTTACATTACTCAAAATCTGTTTATACCACAGTCTAGTGTTTAAATTTAATAAAAAAGTGTTCACTAAAACTGAATATAATTTTCAACACTAGGAATATAGCTTAATGCTCTATTCCTCAACCCTTCCACTGTTCAGGGGTCCTGAGGACAATTACACCCCTGTGTGCAAGAAAAAAAAAATCATTTTTTTTTCGTCTTCTAAACATGTTAATTTGTGTCCCCTGAGCACGGGAAAAATAGAAAAAATCGTAGGTGACATATTTTGGGCGCAATTGACCGAGGAAGTCTGGCAAAAAATGGGCGTTGACAGAGTGGTCGTAATAGCCGGTCACCGTCACCCGCGCTGACAGATGAGAGTTGCCACAAAGATATTATCATTTAATTATTTCTATGTCTCTGATTGATTTTTTCTTAGTTTTTTGCATTAATATTATTCAATAGTGTGTATTGTAATATATGTATATAATAAAAGTGGTGAATAATCGCTATACTCAAAAGTAGTGTGCATATTAGTGATTCAATTATTATGTTTATAAAACAGTAAACAAATAGTTTTGCTGCTATTACACTCTATACACAGGTTATATATAAGTATCTGCATGTTTTGTTCACCATAACGAACCACTAAGTTGGTATTGAGAGTCGAAAAGCAACGAAGAGTTACCGCTACACACCAGCAACCACTCATTGCCACTCCCTCAACAACGCTTCACTCGCCACTCACCCACTTTTTCCTCCCACCATCCCGTTTTATATTTTATTCGCAATATACAGACGTTATATATAAGAAACTACATGTTTTGTTCACCACAAGTGTACAACTAAGCAGATATAGTTAGTTTAGGCATTAAGAGCCATCGCTACACACACAATCAGCTAGCGGCTGCCTCACTCACTCAAGGCCACACGCACTAAACTTTCTCCCCCAACAATACAGTTTGTGGTGTTATGACACTATATACAGACGTTATATATAAGTATGTATATGTTTTGTTCATCACAACTGTACAGCTAAGCTGACATAGTTAGTTCAGGCAATAAGAATCGTCGCTATACACACAGTCAGCTGGCGGCTCCCTCACTCATTCAAGGTCATATGCACTAAACTTTCTCCCCCAACAATACTGTTTGCAGTGTTATTACACTATATACACATATTATATATAAGTATCTACACGTTGTATGCACCGTAACTGTACACCTAAGCTTATAGAGTGCCCAAAGAGCATAGTGGCCACCCTCTACACAACCAGACAAATCATGCACACGACGTCACCTCCGTCACTCAAATGGCTCCTCCCAGCATAATCCTTTTGCTGTTATTACACTAATACACACACATTATATATAAGTATCTACATTTGTGTTTACCATAGAGAACCACTGACCTGGTATGGTGAATGCAGACAATAACAGGTGCCCACACAGTCAGTAAACGATGCTATCTCCCTCCGTCTCTCAGCATCACTCGTCCCACAGCACTAATTATTACAACAATCCTGCTATTATTTCAACCCTGGTTATTTATATCACAGTCAGGGGTCATCTGTAATATTGTCATCGCTAAATAATAGCAATAATATATTAATTTTGACATTTTTCGGCGATGCTGTGGTCACAAGCTAAACAGCAATGCTGTTTGCTCATGCTGCGTGCGCCAGCCTTGGTTGCTCCAATAGTACTGTGCCTCTCACACCTGAGAATATTGCCCACGATTTAAAAAAAAAATGGCGTTTGTTTACAAGAGCCCTGAGGAAGCTAATGTGAACCCCGTGTAGCCGCGGGCCATTTGAATCAAGCCTGGCACCCTTGGACATATATATACTCCATGCGCACAGTGGGACATGTTACTCAGGGTGTATATATACGCCATGCGCAGTTTAAGGGTTAAACATAAATAAAACCAACAAACATTTGCGTTCATCTCCCTCCGGGAGCGTCGTCACGTACACACTGAGACAACTCACTTAATTACTTACTCACTTAATTACTTACTCACTTAATTATTTACTTGCTTAATTAACTAACTTATTACTAAGAACTATCTAAGAAAATTAATAAAAAAAAAATTATCTTATTAAAGTCAATTTAAAAAAAAATTAAACTGCCAGGATTTTCCCACATAATTTATGGTCCTCAAAGAACCGTATTCAAGATCCTGATTAGGATCTATCTCTCTCTCTCTCTCTCTCTCTCTCTCTCTCTCTCTCTCTCTCTCTCTCTCTCTCTCTCTCTCTCTCTCTCTCTCTCTCTCTCTCTCTCGCTCTCTCTCTCGCTCTCTCCCGCTCTCTCTTTCTCTCTCTCTCTCTCTCTCTCTCTCTCTCTCTCTCTCTCTCTCTCTCTCTCTCTATCTCTCTCTATCTCTCTCTATCTCTCTCTATCTCTCTATCTCTCTCTCTCTCTCTCTCTCTCTCTCTATATATATATATATATATATATATATATATATATATATATATATATATATATATATATATATATATATATATATATATATATAAAACATTAGTGCAATATTTACACAATCTTTACATATACATTAAATATAACAGGAAGACACTGCTGTACATTTTGCATTTTTCTAGCCTAACTTTTTCAATCTCGGCATATAGCAAACAGAACTTACAACAAGCACTATTATTGTTCAAGGGCCTGTACCAAAAGAACAATGGTGCTTTTTCATTACAAGAGGTTGATAAGAGGCTAATGTACTCATAAATGTATATGCTTTTTTGTAATTTTAAGTGTTTATATAAACATTACTTTTTAATATTGCACCATTACTGTAACAATTACTGCATGCCACATTATTTACAACTAATTCTTGCACAAGGGTAGGACATTTTAGGCTAGTGTTGTATAGCAACCTAGTCTAATTTATTGTGCTAACCTGGTGTAAGGGTAAGCATTTTACACTTGCCTAGAGTTGAACATATATTGCAACCTAGCAAGCACATATTTTTATGCAGTATTCATGACAACCCCAGTTGTGTTGTCTACATAATATTACCATAACTGTAGTAATAATTTAACTATAATCATTTCACCTTTGAGTGTTAATCTGTGTCTCTGTACCAACCAAGAATGATAAAGAAGGGCTAACTTGAGGAAATTCAAGCATTGATGCAGGCTTGCCACTCAAATTATAGTGTGTATGATTATATAGTGTATATTTTAGATGATAAGCAGCTCTAGTTCGGAAACTAGTGGCTCTACTGATTCAAGTGCCAGAAACAGTCCAAATCACAGTCCAACAAGGCTAGCAAATACTGCCATGATGTCTACTGCCAAAAATGTAAAAGCGACCCTCACTGGCATGAAGGGCCACTTAACCCGACAGATCAAAAAATGTGAGTATTTAAGTAATCAAACTCCAGTTAATTATGTAGAACTGGAAGGCTATTATAAGGTTGCACAGACCAAATACCAGCATGTGCTCTAACAAATCCTGAAATATCAGGATATCCTCACAACCACTAATATCAATGAAGAGGCAATGGACGTTGTAATACAAGAAAATGCAGATTACGAAGATGCAATGCATGCAAAGTTACAACACTTTGACAATTTAATAACCACACATAAGGCCAATACAAATATTGCAGCCATAGCTTCCCAAAACCAGACACAACCAGAAGTCAAATTGCCATCACTCAGTCTCCCAACTTTCTCTGGTACAGAGGAAAAGAGTTGGGACAACTTCTGGAACAAATTTGTTGATTCTGTGGATTCTAATGCCACTGTAGCAAAGATGACAAAATTTACATATTTACAGGGTGTCTTAAAGAATGAAGCGTTACAGGTGTTCTGTAATCTGACCTTCACTGATGATGGTTATGACAATGCCGTACAGCTCCTTAAGGATAATTATGCTAAGCCAGAAAGGACTATCAGACTTCTAACCCAGATGCTGTTGGATATTAACCCTCCAAATAGTATAGCTGACTCACTACAAGCCTTTAGATTGGAGCTTGCGTCCTTGCTCAAGGCACTTAAGAACAAGGTTAACTTGGACAAGTCCGATTGGATAATCCAAGTCCATATGAAACGCAAATTACCCAGTGATGTACTGGATAAGTTGTTTGTCTTATATAACAAATCTTCTCTGAGTGTAAAGGAGATAAGCAAAGGATTGCATTCCGTAATAGATAGACAAAGAGATAACCCAGATGGAAAAGCGACATCTAAACCTTCGTCTACCACTAATAGTAAACAACAGAGTACAAACAGTACTCCAAATAAATCTAAAACAACTTCCCCCCTCCCCAAAGTGGAAACAAGGCGGTGTGGGCACATATGCAGTTGGTCCCTCCAAACCTACAGTTAACATGTCACCCAAATCGGTGACTCCCCAAGATGCCGTTAACGTCTGGAAACCATGTGTGGTCTGTGAACAACCACATTCCATATACTATTGCAAAGTTTACCCTGATCGTGCTACACGCATAAAACGACTCAAGGAGTTACGTAAATGTACCAAGTGTATAAGGGCACATCATCCCGACACCTGTACAACTCAAATACGCACCTGTAATAGGTGCCATAAGGGTCAACAACATACAGCACTTTGTGGGGACTCAAGTACAAAGTCTGCCAAACCACAGGAGGAGGAAGGACCTACCACTTCTGTACAGCTTTGTACTGTGTTACCTGACATAAGTGTTTTCTCAACAAGGTCTGATCATAAATTCGTTCTACCCACTGCTCAATTGATCATTAAAAATGGAGAGTCCAAAGCCACCGTACGTGGATTATTTGATCAAGGATCCCAAATGACTTTTATATCAAAGGAGTTGGTAGATGCTCTGAAACTTACACCTGTAAGAGAGACACGAATAGACATAGCAGTATTCCTGACTACCACAGGAGCCCGAGTCTTCAAAGTAGTACAACCTAAAGTATGTTTAGGAGGTTATGTCCGAACGATACAAGCTCTGGTAGTAGATAGATTCCCAACAGACCTGTATGTATATGGTCTAGGGACAACAGCCAAATTCCTGAAAGAAAAGGGAATCTATTTGGGTGATAAAATCACATCACACAACCTTTCCAATATTGGAATCCTTATGGGATCAGATGTCTACCATAAGTTTATCAAAGGAAAGGAAGAAAAACAAGGAATGAACTTGTTACCATCTGCAGGTTGCTATTTGCTAACAGGCCCAGTATTACGGCTGAAACAACCCGCACCTGTAGACCACCAACATGCCAACCCAGTAATGGTTGCATGACTAGGAGAACAGTCTCCTCTGCAATTCAGAGACATGTCCGAGGATGAGCTTGATCCCCCTGTACATAAGCTATGGGACTTAGCAACTCTCGGCATTGTCCCTGAACAACCTAGCCCAGATGACGACTGGACTTACAAACAATACCTGGACTCAGTTATCTACAGAGGTAATCAATACTGGGTCAGGTTACCATGGAAGCTGAATCACCCTCAGCTACCTGTCAACTATTTTATGGCACAAAATCAATTAAGATCACAGGTGTTGCGCTTACAAAGACAGCCTGAGAACTTGAAGTTGTACCAAGAAATAATACAGAAGCAACTCAATGACATATTTATCGAAGTTGTCACTAATGATAACCAAAAGGAAGGGCACTACCTGCCACACCACCCTGTACAGAAAAATTCTGCTACTACCCCACTACGGATAGTATTTAATAGTATGTAGTACTAAGATAAGGCAGAGTAGTGTTTCGTTAAATGACTGTCTTCAAACTGGGCCTAGCCTGACACAAAGGCTATACGATGTGCTGTTAAAGTTCCGTATTGGGACTTACGCATATACGGCCAACATCTGCAAGGCTTTCCTTAGGGTAGGTCTCCAAGAAGAAGACTGGAACTACACAAAGTTCCTATGGATCAAGGATCCTAATGGTCCAAACGGAATTAATCACTTACAGGTTTGTGTCTGTTTTGTTTGGCGCCACTTCCTCACTGTTTCTGCTTCAAGCTACCTTAGATACACACTTGAAGAAGTCCAATAGCCCAAACAAAACAGAAATTAGTAAAAACCGATATGTGGATAATTTTCAAGGAACAACCAGCAGTGAGAGTAAACTGTTGAACATATACCATGAGGCCAATCGAGAATTAATGGGAGCCAATATGCCTCTCCAGTCGTGGGTCTCCAACAATGACAAATTAAATCAACTGATCGCAACTGAATTTCCCAATTACCAGGTACCCGAGAGGACAAAAGTACTAGGCGTCGAATGGAATACGACAACAGATAAGTTGACAATCAAGTCGGTGGAGCCAAATACCACTAACTTAACAATGAGAAAATTACTATCACAAGTCAGCAAACCCTTCGACCCATTAGGACTATTAGGTCCAATCTTAATTAATGGAAAGTTGATAATGCAGGAATGTTGGCAACAAAAGATCGGCTGGGATGATCTTCTAACACCTACCTTACAAGAAAAATGGCAAGGATTAGTGAAAGATTTAAGTATCCTAGAGTCTGTCACGTTCCCTCGGAACACAGTAGTAAATGAAAAGGAACCAATTAAGCTACATGTATTTTGTGATGCCTCAGGAAAGGCTTATGGCACAGTAGCTTACCTGATCACAAATGGGCAAGCCAATTTGCTCACATCAAAGGCCAGAGTGGCACCTTTAAAGAAAAGATCATTGCACAACTGGAATTAACAGCCTTACTGCTAGGTGTAAGATTGACTCATTATCTGATCAAGGCCTTAAGCAACATTCACTTTAAAGAAACAGTAGTATGGTCAGATAATGAGGCAGTGCTACAGTGGGTTAAAAAATATAACAGTAAGAATCCTTACGTGAGTAACTGCGTTAAGGAAATACGAGAGTTGTCAGCAGGGTATAAACTAAGATATGTACCCACCAAAGAGAATCCAGCTGACTATCTCTCCTGAGGCCTGACTTAACGGCAATTGACAAAGGCAGAGATGTGGTTCAATGGAACTCAGTGGCTAATCAGCGACCAGTGGCCTGAACAAAAGCCACAAGTCATTGTGACCAATGTCACTGTTCCCACTGAGAATCCAGAACTACCTGGGACTCTGGTAATTGATCCTACTGGGTACTCTGAACTGAACAAACTAATAGGTGTCACCCAAGTAGTGTTTGGATTTTCTAAATAAAATAGGCATCAAGCATAAATTCCCTAGTGCCCTAAGGTACTGGGTCAAAAGAGCTCCGACAGACACATTCGGGACAGAATTTGACAATGTTCCTAAGAAGCTACAAAATGATCTGGGTCTCTGGTTAGACACCAACAATTATAACATAATCAGAAGTGGAGGCTGCTTACAGCATGCTGACATAGATCTGGAAGCAAAAAATCCAATATTGCTTCCTCGTCACCACATAGTAAACAAACTAATTGTGTTACACATACACAAATACAGCATTCTGCATGGTGGGGCATTAGATACTCTCACGGACTTAAGACAACAGTACTAACAGTAGTAGACTAACAGTTAACAGTAAGAAGTTAAGAGGTACTCATCAGTGCTTACCAGTATCATAAGAAAAGCTAAACTTTCATATTATGAGACTAGATTCAAAGAAGCAAAAGGGAACATGAAACACACATAAACAACCATCTCTAATATCCTAGGAACTAAACAACACTCCCACAACCAGATAACACTCTCTAAGGATGGCCTTACACCGTCATCTGATTTAGAAATGGCGAATGAATTTAATAGCTTCTTATCATCGGTTGGTGCTAACCTTGCCAGTAAAATCCCAAAGACTCAGACACATATCAACACATATCTCTCAGGCAGCTATCCAAACTCTCTTCTCCTTTCACCAGTCAGCCCGACAGATGTTGTGTTCATCATACACTCACTAAAAACCAAAGCTGGGAACATCAGTGAAATACCATCCATTGTATACTAGCTTCGTCTTGAGGCAAAGCTCAACGCCTTAAGCCATATTGATGCTCTGTCCACAGAGCATTCTCTCTCTCAAATTATATACACTGATGGTTCCCTACACCGCACCACGGGTGCAGCTGGAAGTGCAGTTGTCCTGACAATGGGCGATGGCCTATACTTTGAGTGGGGAGTCCGTATAAACAACTGGGCCTCTACCCTTCAGACTGAACTATTTGCCTTGATCCTTACACTGAAATGTGTACAAGTCTCAAAACTTGATACATTAATTGTAAGTGACTCCTTATCATCCTTAAATGCTCTCAACTCTTTAAGACATAACTGTAACATGCTCGTGTCCGAAGCTAGACACAAATACAACAAAATTATTAAGGATGGTAACAGAGTCCATTTCATGTGGTCTCCATCTCATGTTGGCCTCCGAATGCATGATAGAGCTGATAAGTTAGCCAAAGAATCTGCCTTTAAAGGAGCCGTTGAGTGTAACCTTGGATTGTCAATGAGCAATCTGAGAGCAGCAGTACACCGAGAACTTCAACAAGATCTTGTAGATCTGAGGCAAAGTGAAATTGCTCTATCATCATACTATCATGCAAGAGGAGCCACACATCTATGGATCATCCAATAAAATCAGCAGACTTCTAGATGTTACTACTGCTCGGCTTAGACTCGGTTACAAGTATCTCTGAGAATTCTCATTATCTGCTGATGTAGACCTGACCAAATATAAACTGTGTCAACAAAATTATTCGCACACCCTCCGTCACTATGTGATGGAGTGCGAAAAGATACGTGAATTTAGAGACAATTCTATAACCAATGTTCCAGCGATGTGTCAATATTTCATTCAAAATGATCTGCTACCAGAAATTTTAGCCAAATATCCCCAGTTTGCTAACTGTAGGTAGTAACTAAGTGATTGTAACCTATCCACCGCTGCCCACTGGATGGGGGGCGGTGTGCAGGACAAACATATAAATTTTGACACTAGCTCTCCACATATGTCAGTTGCTTAATTTAGAACCTGTACTTGAGGTCGATCTCGAACCCATTGTTGATGTGATGACTTATATTGAATTTTGTAACTAGCTCATCAAGATTGTAACTTGCTTAGCTAAATGAATTGTGGGGTTCAGTCCCTGAGCCCATTATGTGCCTCTGTAACCCTTTCCACTACCGCCCTCAAGATGGGTATGGGGTGCATAATAAATGAACTAAACTAAAAACTAAACTTGTATACAAGAGCGCCTCCTACGCCCTTGCGCCACCTATAGCTCTGTTGTTCAACAATCCCTTGAGTGTCATACCTTCCCTGATATCCTTAAAAAAGCAAGAGTAACGCCAGTTCATAAATGAGGTAATCCGGAAGACATAAACAATTATAGACCAATATCAAAGCTACCCATACTATCAAAAATATTGGAAAAAATTATCTACAAACAGCTCTACTTCTACCTCGTAAAATTCGAGATTCTTAGCCCCTGTCAGTTTGGCTTCCGATCCCAAAAGAGTACCAACGATGCAATTATTAGTCTCCTTGATATAATTTACTCAGCCCTTGACAAAAATTAGTTTCCGATTAGACTCTTCATTGACCTGAGAAAGGCCTTTGATACTGTTAATCACAATTACCTCTTACGTAAACTCCATCATTATGGAATTCGAGGCCATACACTGGACAACATCCAATCCTATCTTAGTGATAGACACCAATGTGTAGCCATCAATAATATAACCTCTCCCACTCTACCAATAACCGTTGGAGTGCCACAGGGCAGCATTTTGGGACCTCTCCTATTTCTTATATACATCAATGATCTGCCTAACGTCTCTAACATTCTGAAACCTATTTTGTTTGCTGATGATACTACCCTCATCTACTCTAACCCCAACCCACATACAATAAATAATGTTGTTAATAATGAACTAAAAAAAAGTCCACTTATGGATGTCAACCAACAAGCTAACACTTAACATAGAAAAGACCTACTACATCTTATTTGGAAGCAAATCTACAAATGCAATTCAGCTTCAGATAGACAATGTAAACATTAGCAATAAAAATGATGGAAAGTTTCTTGGCCTATTCCTAGACAAGAGACTCAACTTCAGTACCCACATACAACACATAACTAAGAAAGTCTCTAAAACAGTTGGTATACTCTCCAAAATCAGATATTATGTACCTAACTCTGCTCTCATCTCTATATTATGCACTAATCTATCCCTATCTTAATTATGGTATCTGTGCATGGGGTTCAACCACTGCAAACCACCTCAAGTCCATTATCACCCAGCAAAAATCTTCTATCAGAATAATAACAAATTTTGCTTTCAGACAACACACAGCCCCATTGTTTAACTCCCTAACCATGCTAAACATAATCTCACTCCACAAATTCTCTTGTGTCAACTACATTTACAAAACACTGTTCTTAAATGCAAATCCTGCTCTGAAACTCTCCCTAGACAGATGTAATAGGACCCATTATCACCACACCAGAAATAAATATCTCTTTGATATCCCCAGAGTCAAACTTAATCTGTGTAAGCCCTCTATGCAAATAAAGGGACCCAGTCTATGGAACTCACTCCCTATTGAATTGAAAAGCTGTCCAACTTTTGCGTCATTCAAAAACAATACTAAAAGTACCTAATATCATCTTCATAGTTTTTTACCTTTTGCTTTAAAATTGCACTGTATCTATTGCTACCCAATCTCCCAATCTTTATGTACCCAATCTGAACATCTTTATCATTGTGATCATTGCTGTCTTCTTATATGTGCTGTCAATTTGCTGTATGGTGTCTATTAATCTTGTTTAAATTACCAATCAAGCTGTCAATGTAATCACTCAGAGCTTTAATATACCAATGTGCTTTAATATACTTACTAATCTCTCTCATCTCATTTTTTTCTTGCAATGTATTTGTTATCATTTTATTAATTCTGATAGAATTTACCTACTTAAAATTATCTGTTACGTTAAGGACCTGCCCGAAACGTTGCGCGTACTAGTGACTTTACAAGAGTGTAAATACTGTACTATGCTATGTATTCTCACAATCCCAAGTACCTTCTTGTATACAAATAAATAAATAAAATAAATAAATACTGGCTACCCCAAGGTAGGCAGACAGTAAAATCAATAATTAAATCCTGTGTTATTTGCCAGAGATACGATGCCAGAGTGCGTCCATATCCCAGCCCTCCTCCACTTCCGAAGGAATGAGTTGTACATATCCGCCCCTTTGAGACTACAGGAGTAGATTTCACAGGAGCACTAACATTAACAGGCACTAAGGACAGGAAACCAGTAAAGGCCTATATCTGTCTTTTTACTTGTGCCACAACAAGGGCAGTCCATCTAGAAGTGACTCCCGATATGAGTGCCAAAGCATTTTTACACGTTTTCCGCAGGTTTGCTTCACGTAGATCCTGTCCTAAGTTAATCATCTCAGACAATGGGTCCAACTTAGTGGCAGGAGAAGCATGTCTGAGGTAAATCTAGACACACCCAAAGGTACGCACTGCCCTAAATCAACGGCAGTGCCACTGGAAATTCATACCTCCCAGAGCACCATGGCATGGAGGCTTCTATGAACGCATGATTGGTACGGTGAAACGTTCTCTACGGAAAACCCTACAACGCCAAAAGATTGACCTACAGGAGCTCCAACCCGTAGTCATAGAGTTACACGCACTCACGCACTGGCACGAGTTAATAACCGACCACTTACCTACCTCTCTGATGATGTTTTGAAGCATGAACCATTAAGTCCAGCTCATCTGATGTATGGGAGACCTCACAGCACCCTTGTGTTCCTTATGGACGATTAACCAGAGGATCATTCATACGTCCGAGAGAGTGATTTGGTTCAACGTTTCAAACATCTATCAGGGGTGATAAGTAGGTGGAATGATGTATGGACTCGAGAATACCTTACTGCTCTGAGAGAGTATCATTACGAGGCAAACAACCCCTACAACAGAATTAACTTGAACCCTGGTAATATAGTTCTGGTGGATAGCGATGGGCCACGCTCAGAGTGGCCTATAGGCCAAATAGTCTCTGTTCATCCAGACAGCCAGGGCATCTTGAGAATAGTGAAAGTAAAATGCCGAGGCAACACCACTCTCAAAACATTAGAGAAATTAGTTCCTTTAGAACTGGCAGGAAAAGAAGACGCTCAACGACTTCCAGCACCTGAAATGCCACTAAGGAACGTACATCCCCAAAGGACTGCTGCTCAACAATGTAAACTCAAATTAAAGCAGCACTATAATTCAGAAGGAGAAGAATAAAATGATCGCAGTCCTTACCGGGACTTCGACCCGTGTTCTTCCCCCCGGAATTAGGTCAGAAATTTGAAACACACATAATAACATGGTTATCCCCTTAAAGAAAAGAGAATGGGTGATTCTGTGACGTCTTCGATGTCACGTATTTATATTACTCAAAATCTGTTTATACCACAGTCTAGTGTATAAATTGAATAAAAAAGTGTTCACTAAGACTGAATATAATTTTCAACACTAGGAATATAGCTTAATACTCTATTCCTTAAACATAAATAAAACCAATAAACATTTGCGTTCGTCTCCCTCGGGGAGTGTCGTCACGTACACACTGAGACAATAATATCAGAACACGCTGTAGAGTGTCTCTACATATGAGCTGATTTAACTCGTTAGACACCCAGACTACGTGTCAACAAGCGAGCAACCAGCAACACAGCCTCTCAACAACCACAGCAACAACAGTATCCGTCTTACCAAGAATTTACGTTTAATTGTTCACAGTTTATTCATAAATAGGTAGGCGGTTATGATGCATGAAGACCCCACTTAACAAGTACATTTACACAGCTCAACACCCTCATAATCCATGTCTTACCTGAACTTACATGTTTAGAGAAACATTATTAATTCTTTAAACTCGGCAGGTAATTGTGATTTGGAGTAACAGGAAGCTGAGCAGACAGTTGGGCCTTACATATAAATTATTACCTAGCTGTTCACCAAGCTTTGTAGCCTCCAGACAGCCGCCATTACGTGGCACTCAGAGGCACAGGGCCACACCCATCTTTGATGCTACAATTACACAGCCTAAGCAGGCCCCTTCAACAGGAACAGCTAAGCCCTCTTTTTTGTACAATACTGTAGATATAGCATTATTAATTATTTCATTATTGCTATAATGATAGTAGATTAGACCACCATATGTGGTATGATTTATAATTTATATTTATAAGGTAAACAATTTGTGGTTTATGAAGGAGCCATCTCAAAGTGGTTTAAGCTGCAAATTGTCCCCCCCAAATATTTGAGATAAATTCTGGCAGCTGAATCAGTACATAAAGTCCACTCACTTAATTACTTACTCACTTAATTACTTTCTCACTTAATTATTTACTTACTTAATTAACTAACTTATTACTAAGAACTAAGAAAATTAATCAAATAATTTTTTTTATTAAAGTCAATTTAAAAAAAGAATTAAGCTGCCAGGATTTTCCCACACCATCTACCCTTTCAGTTAAAGTTTACGGATGTACTAGAATTTGATTTATGGAAAATTTCACATTTACTGCCTGCCTTATTGTATTTAGTAAGTTAGTGGTTAGCAACTACCTTACTGACAGTAAAGTAGTTCCTGTCTTCCTGGCTGGAAAGCAGGAAGGGAAGTAGACAAAAAGGCAGTCAGGAAGGTAGGGAGGGAGGGAGAACTAGAGACGGGCAGGAAAGTCGGGAAGGAGAAATACAGGCAGGCTGTGAAGTACGCTGGCAGCAAGAAAGATAGGCAGGTATTCAGGAATACAGACAAGCAGATAGTCAGGCTTACATGAAGGTGTGAAAGCAGGAAGCCAAGATCGTATGCCGAGACATGCAGGCAGGCAGACAGAGATGCAAGCAGACAGGAGAGCAAGCAGAATGGCAGGCAGGCAGACAGAGATGCAAGCAGACAGGAGAGCAAGCAGAATGGCAGGCAAGCAGAATAATTAATGTAATTAATTACATTATTTCAATGACACTGACTTCACAATAAATGAATACAAATCAAAACAACACCCGGGTCACGTAGACCAACACAATTACAGTAGCAAAATACAGTGCTTAACCTCATGCCCTGAACAACACTCACAACCGTCACAACAAATGTTATAAAATCAATGATAATACAATTTCAATAAAGTAAACACACACTCTCTTACTTTTATCGCTGCTTGTCTTCTGAAAAGAAAGACAACTCGGAAATGGTTAAACACAGAGTGATGATATGATTAAACCACACTAAACCTCAACACAATTAATATAAAACCACACAAATCCTAAATGTGTAACAAAGTGTAAGATAACAATCACCCTAGGGTCATGCTACAGTTATCACACAGATTAGCTGTAATATGCCTTTACCTATCGTGCTTCCTCGGTAATTGAACTCATCCCCGCGTCGGGATTATGAAGAACAACACACCAGTCGGCTGACTTGATTCAGCACAAGGAATTAATACATGTTAGACGAATGATACAAAATATATATAGTTTGAGTACTCACTTTGAATTTATTACCGGTATCTTCCACAACCAACACTTCAATCACATTCACTATGACCACGCTGTTGGTTGAAGATAATACACCACAGAGGCAGTCCGGGTTAATAGTGCACAGGGGGCTACACGGGTGGAGGTACAGTGAGGTGGGGTTGAGGTGGCGTGCTGGCAGATGAGGTGGCGAGCCACTGGGACCACCTGGGCTACAATTGCCTGCATCCAGGATACTGGAGAAGACCGGGGTGTGTTTGGGTGCTCACTGGTGAGAATTGCATTAATGTGCTTTGCTGAAGGAACACTGATAACACGCTGATGGGACGTAGATGGACACCACGTGATAAGCACACGGGGTGGACAGCACAATGGACGAAATAAACAGAGTCCACACAAACCTCAACTTTCCCATTAAGTCACTCAGAATTTATCTCAAACACTTGGAACCGTATTCCTAGATTCCCTGTACACAGTTTACTTAGCGATATGGTAACGGTTCGCCTTTACTTTCGCCGACGATCACCGATACAACTGGTTACAGTTCTGTTTCTTCTGCAGCGATCACGTGTGGTGCGGAGTACACTTCCTTGTATCTTTTGAGTAATATATATATTACTCGAAATCCAGTAACCTGCGCCCAGCGGTTACCGGATTCTGTGACAATAATGCTTAGTCGGAATAGGTACACTTGAGCTTGCTGAACTATGCTGTAGACAGGAGAAATACCCGGTTTTTGGCCGAAACAAGATATTGTGTCTACACAGCACAGCAACGCTCCTCGGAATGAGGTGCAGTGGGCTGGAATGGAACCGGCGGTGTTCCCTTAGTCTTTTGAGACGGCCAATTAGGTGCCAGCATTCTAGAGGACCATGGTGCCGCAACCAATGAGAATCCCTGTTACGGACCCGAATCCAGCGTACGAGCCCGGAGCAGTGACGACCACGCCATCTGTGGGTCAGCTCCCGAAACCCCCTCCAAATGGACGCCACCACCTAGTGAGGACGAGATATACTGGCCGCAAGGGCTAGTTTCCCATCCTGATCAGCTCATAACACAGCCGCTGCTGACCTCTGGTGAGGTGTAGCTTAGACAGCAACGCCATCTATGGAGTGGATACGTCGGGCGTTTGTGTCTAAGCCTGTAAGTAAGGTGTCCTAGTGTGTCCCTGTTACTGATGACGTGTCTGATTACAGAGTCGACCTGGGACTGCTGTAATGGAAGTTGGATCAGTCTACCCAAGGCAGTCGTCTTGTCTCCAAGTGTTTGCTGCAGCAGCTGTGAGTCGCCCCCCGGATGAACACTGTGGTGTTACCCTGCCTGTGACGTGGCAGTTGAGGGATTGTAGTACCCGGGATTGACTGGTGGAGACGCTTAACCACTGGGGTGTTGTGGCGAGGAGAGTGGTCTGTGGGATCACACGAGGCTCCTGACTAGGGTTCGCGACCTTAGTATCGATCGTGGAGTGGCCTAACCAGCGTCGCTGATTGGAACCTGCCAGCTACCGGCTGGACTTGTGGTTGATGGCCTCCACGACGGTGCCCCCAGTGGAACTATGATTTGGCTGGCCTGTGGCCAGGGTAGACTCAAGAGGATCGAAGGATTCATAGTGAGGCCACAAGAGAACCAAGAGCTTAGCATCATGAGCACCGTGAACGTCCAGAGTCTTCAGAAGAAGACTACGTTATACAATATAGTGTTCATTCCTCCCCTTGTGATAATCTTTATATTATTTATGGTGACAGTGTTAATTATATTATTAAGTTTTTGCCTTTATTTCCCTTCCCTTTTATTTTACTTGCATTACGGATCACATCCCTTGAAAGCCACTACTAGCTTGGGGCCGGATACCCTTCCTCTAACAACATCAGAGAAAGAACCCGGTTGCGACCCGAGAGGGCCGTAACAATCCCCTGCCGGTGACGCTTACACGCCGGCTAGGGGAAAACCGTTGAGACACTTAGCTCACAGTGCCTGGCTTCCTTCCCTGTATCTGGGTAGCCAGAATTAACACTTTCGCTCGGGGATGACGCAGCATTGCGTCATCCGTTTACTGGCGGTAATGCCGGGGATGACGCAGCATTGCGTCATCCACTTTAAAAATTCGCCAAAAATCAGGTTTTTATCCGATTTTTTGGGGACTGGTTTTAAAATGCGCGCCGATGTCTTCCCATTTTCTTTGTTGCGCCTAGTGGCCCTCAGGCGGCGCGGCACACGCCGTCGGCCCATTGTTTTCGCTCCACTGTTGTGACCGGTATCGCCTCCCTTCGCTTCTCAAACGTGTGAACATTTCGGCTATTTTCCGTGGCTATATTTCTTACTGCGGCTTCAGAAACTATCTACGCTTACTCCACGATGGATAGTGATCATGAACAAGGCCCTTCCAGGAAGAAAATTGCAAAAGAAAGGCGTGAAAAGCAGAAGCTGAGTAGTGTACAGGAGAAGTACAAGCATGTGAGACTAACTCCCTCAAAGTTTCAGGCTGTATTTGACGATTTGTCTGGGTCATCTAGTGATGAAACTGATGTTGGTATTGATACTGATGCAAGTAGTGAACATTTAGAAACAGAGACGGCCGATGAGGATTTTGAAAGTGATGAAAGTGAGGACAGTGAGGAGTCTGAGGTCGAGATTGCCACTCATGCACGGCGTGGTACTGGAGCTCATGCTAGAGCCAGACATACCACACGTACCACACGTACCCCAGCACCAACAGATTCTGATGATGGATGGTGTAGTGACAATACTGCACCCTTTGTGGACAATTTTACAGGTACACCAGGCTTGACTGTTCCTGTACCTACCACTGTTCTTGGATTCATTCAACTCTTTCTGACACAAAAATTACTGAAATATATTGCCTATGAAACAAATTTATATGCTTCCCAAAATAAGGCAGGTACTGGGCAAAGTACAAAGCATAGATGGCAACCAGTGACAGTGAAGGAAATTGCTAGATATATGGGACTGACGATCTTGATGGGTATTTGCCCGTTGCCAAGACTTAGAATGTATTGGCAAACAGGCAGATTCTGGCACATACCTTGTTTCAACACCTTCATGACAGGTAAGCGATTTGAAATGATTGCTAAATATTTCCATGTTTATAACAATAAGTCCATACCACCAGGCCAAGGAGTTGACAAACTTATCAAAGTTCGCTCACTCATGCAATATCTCCTGAATAGATTCAAGAGAATATACATTCCCAATAAAAATTTGAGTTTGGATGAAGGGACAATGCCATGGCGTGGCCGTCTATCTTTCAAGACCTATAATCCCAATAAACCAGATAAATACGGAATAAAGCTCTACATGCTAGCTGAAGCCACCAGTGGCTACATTTATGATTTTGAAATCTATTCAGGAGTTGGGAAAAAGACGATTGACACAGTTATGGCCTTGATTGAACCACTGAAGGATAAAGGTTACCATTTATATATGGACAACTATTACAATTCGGTCAGATTGAGTGAGGCACTACTTCAAGTAGGGGTATACACCTGTGGTACCCTCAGACTGCAGCGTGGTGCACCTAAATCCCTTCAGATGCAAGCAAAGGGTAAAGTGCCAATAGATAAAACTTTATTCAAACGCAAAGACAATACTTTCATAATTTTGTGGAAAGATAAACGAATTGTTTCACTCATAACAAATTGCCACAATGCAGAAACACAACAGGTTCAACGCAGAAAACGAGTACGGAATCGTGATGGAACAACCTCAGTGCAGCAGGTAACTGTCAACAAGCCGAATGCAATCTGTGACTACAATACAAACATGAAAGGTGTTGATCACTTTGACCAAATGATCAAATATTATCACTTCACAAGGAAAACACACAAATGGACGAAGAAAATGACCTTTTATTTTGTGCAAATGGCTATCTACAATGCTTTTGTGATGTACAACTACTACACAACAGATAGAAAGAAACTGACATTACTCCATTTCCATGAACAAGTCATCGCTGCACTATTGTTCTATAAGTCTAGTAACTGGCCTGAGGAAGATGATGACATCCCACATGCTGCTGATGTCAATGCCACTGGAGCCAATGTTGCAACACCAGGACCATCAACACCCAGAGCTCCAACAGCAGGACCTTCAGGTGTGAGGCGCCCACTATTCACTTCACCTGTACCTGCAGACTTACCTTCATCATCTGAGTCAGGAGACGAGGCTGTGATTATCACTAGTGGTGCTTCTGCTGCAACAAGACCCCGTATTGTGGATAATCCAGACCGCCTCAAAAGAAACTTGTCCCATACCCAAGTAAAGATACAGAAACGTCTGAGGTGTCGTGTGTGCAAATTGTCGGGTAAAAGGAAGGACACACACTATAAGTGCAAGACGTGTGATGTGGCATTGTGTCCTGCACCATGCTACAGCAAATACCATCGAAAGAGAAAATTCTGGGCCGATAAGCAGTAATGCTTGCCCACCATCCACTCCACCTATACAAAACATGGGTTGACCCTGCAGGAAACGTTTTCCAGGAGCAGGTGGAGTGGATAAAACAAATGTTCAACCCATGTCATGTTCAACACACAACACTGAGGTGGTAAGTGCAAATTTTTTTATTATTTATTTATTTATTTTTTTTTGTTCATACTTTCCCGTATTGTACAGGCAATGTTGTTCTTCAATTGGCCCTTATATGCACATATCCATCTGAAGAATTCTATTAGGAACATTTTCATACCTAAATGAGCGCTGTAACACGAAAATTGAGATTACCACCAGGAAATAATACTAAACATATGTGGGCGGGAATTGGGAGTGTAGCTGGAAGGCGTCTGAGCGCTCACTCACGGCTAACGCGTGGCCCGTCTTCAACTCGTCGGCGGTTGGAGCGTGACCAGGTTTTTTATTTTATATGTTAATATTCCTCTAGAGAATTCTATTACGAACCCATTGAGACCAAAATGAAAGACCTAGGACGAAAATTGAGGTGACCAGAGTGAAAATAGTGAAAACATTTTATCGTGTTTGCGCGCTCCCGGGTAACTCGTTCGCACTTTCTCTGCTTGCTGCGGGTAATTAGCCGGGCTTTTGGAGTTTATATGCATTTAGTGCTGTAGAGAATTTTATTGCGAACACAATGATACCAAATTTAATCTCGTAGAACGAAAATTGAGGTGACAAAGTTGAAGAGAGTATACACTTTTCGGAATTGACGCGTGCTTCCATGACACGCTGGGGCCCATATCGCCCTGTCGAGGGGTGGCGCGCGGGGTGCGCGAAAGTGTTAATATTTATGCTAACAACTATCGCGAGTTTTCTGGACAGCTGAGGGTGTCTGCTTTCCAAAGACACCTAATTACGATCTTCTAGCTGCTATAACAAGAAAGTTAATATTTTGTGCACTCCTGTGCACTCTCTGCAATTTCCTGAAGTCAAAATGGCAATTTGCTTCTTCTATCAAACATGTGTAAGCTAGCCAGAGGGTCAACCTCTAACATAGGGTAACTCTGTTCAGTTACTTTATAGCTCCTAAGGTATGGTAATTATGCTTGCAAACTGCATATGATCTGAACAAATCAACAAGAGCCGTGACGAGGATTCGAGCCTGCGTCCGAGATCATCCCAGACGCTGTCTTAATCGACTGAGCTACATGATCGTAGCTCAGTCGATTAAGGCAGCGTCTGGGATGCTCTCGGACGCAGGTTCGAATCCTCGTCACGGCCCTTGTGGATTTGTTCATTTGATGCATCACGCAATTGTGATTTCTGTGTGCATATGATCTATTACACCAATGTCTGTAAATCATAAGAAAATTACAACCTAATGCATGATGTAAATCAAAACATTAGTCTAGTTTCTTTATATATTATTACATAGACATATAACACGGTTTGTATGTTATTCCAAATTAGGTACTAATTTGAGGCTCCTGGTGAGTACCTCCTGTTTCTATTACCATCCAGGCGAGTATCCTACTTGTTAATGAACATTTGCTATTTAAAATTTTGGAGAACAGCCTCATTCATAGCACGATAATACATACCTTCACCAGTTGGATAAGCTGTGGACAGATTAGCTGGAAACAGGTAGGCCGTAGCAGCCATCACAATAAACAGCCGTAACACAGCAGACGTCGTCACCAAACTTTGTCTCTTTCTCGCCCTGTTAATCGTGACTTTCTTGTTGTGTGATTTTCTGTGGCCATTGTGGTGTTGACTCATCATTGGCTCTCGCCACAACTGCTGCTGCTGAAGAGTACTTATGGGTGTGCAGCTTCTTGCCCTGATCCTGCTGCTGTTGTCAGGCACTCTTCTGGCTGCTGATCTTGCTACAGCTGGTGTCTTCGTCAGATACTGCTCTTGCTCCTAGCAATGTTCTTCACTGTAACAGAAAAGAGATAAAATATTGCAATTAAAATCAAATTTGTTTATAAAATCCAAATGCTTAAGTTATTGCAATGCAATAACGTATGCATTTTATTTAAGTCTTTATTTCTCATTTCTTGCTGGAACCATTTAAACCTTCCTATCAAGTTCCACTTTGTACTATGACCATTCAAACCTGCCTGGCGAGTACCTCCTTGCATAATGACCATCCAAACCTGCCTGGCGAGTACCTCCTTGCATAATGACCATCCAAACCTGCCTGGCGAGTACATCCTTGCATAATGACCATCCAAACCTGTCTGGCGAGTACATCCTTGCATAATGATCAACCAAACTTGCCTTGTGAGTACATCCTTGCACATGACCATCCAAACCTGCCTCTGAGTACATCCTTGCATCATGACCATCTATACCTGCCTGGTGAGTACATTTTGCATCAGGACCATCCATACCTGTCGAGAAAAAAACGACCTACCTCTATAATCCTAGTTACAATATGCAGTTAACTGCGCTGCTGTTCTTGTACTAACCTATTAACCAATACTAACACAAATTAATTTAATAACTCATACAAAGAAAACGAGATTATAGTGGAATTTTCCTTTAAACGTAGGATATATATCGCCCGTCACAACAAAATATATTAATAAAATATTAATAATCATTAAAAACTAACAGTTCAGTGTTAAAATTAATAACAAACCGTTCCCTGTAACTGGTTCAAATAAATTCACCAGTAAAATTAACGCCTCCCTTCCTTCGTCCAAAAATGGGCAAAATTTAGCCGGTTCCAATAACGTGACTGAGCTGGGGAAGGAGGGCGGCGGCCACTGTGGAATGAACACACTGCTCGCGTGATTTAGTAAAAAAAAAGCAGCTACGTTTATACTCGTGAACCCGAGCTATCTAGACGTTCTTCAGCTGCCGCGACCTCAAATAACGGGAGTACCTCGTTTCCGGCTGTTTAAAAAACTAACATTATTTTGTAGGGGCCCTAGAATATTATTTAAATGGAACCGGTGATGAGGCGGGCGAACACCCAAAACCGGGTGAGCCTCTCACAATCTTGAAATATTCTAATTTAATTATTAGTTAATACTAATTATTTAAATTAATTTAATAAGTATTAATTAATACTAATAATTTAAATGCGCCATATCTGTGTAGGAAGTAAAGTTGCAGTTGTTAGATTGTCTTCTTCCGGCAGATCTGTGGTCACCTGGGAAGTAAGCGTCAGCAACCTGTCGTCACTAGGGAACAGACACCATAGCCACGAGGCTTATTCCTGGCACACTGGTCACGTGTCCCTCTGATATCCACACTGAAGTCATCAAACAGCTAAGGCCTTCGTGTACAAACTAACCCCCAGTACAATAGTAAACTCACTTTAATACACACAGAAATCACACTAGCATGATGCATCAAATGAACTAGTCCACAAGGGCCGTGATGAGGGTTCGAACTCACGTCTGAGATGATCCTAGACGCACCTTTATCGACTAGGCCACGACATGATAAAATAATTGCAACCGGGAGTTCCACCTGGCCTCACACGATCCTGCAGTCTCTCCGAGACACTAACCAGGGTTTTACACAAATCCCCCATGAACTCTGGCTCAGTCAATAAGATGTTCTACTTCTTCGCCCTTATTTCATTACACTCAGAAATCACAATATCGTGATGAGGCCAAGTGGAACTCCCGGTTGCAATTTTTTTACCATGTCGTGGCCAAGTCGATTAAGGCGCGTCATGGATCCTCTCAGGCATAGGTTCGAACCCTCATCACCGCAATTGAGGATTTATTAATTTTAACTCTTAGTAAAAATTTGCTATCAATCGATTGATAGGTTACTTTAATTAATTAACCCCCAAATTGTGTTGGGATATGACTTATGGGAGATTTTAAATCCATACAGTCCGCTCAATTAAACATACAGTCCACTAAGCTATGGAAAGAATTAATAATTAAATCAATTATACATCATAAATAAAATTACATTAAATTAAATAATTTTTTAATATAATTTTTTTTAATTATCAGGGGAAAGCGCCAAGCCATTACGACTTTATAGAGCTGGGAAGGGGTCAGGATAATGATTTGGGATGGGACGGGGGGGAAAGTAATGGTGCCCAACCACTTGGACGGTCGGGGGATTAAATGCCGACCTGCATGAAGCGAGACCCACAATACCTGCCTGGCGAGTACATCCTCCAACCATGACCATCCATAACTTACTGGCAACAATGTTGTTTCCAGATTATTTTGTAAACATTAGTTAGTCTCTCTCTCAACGTACCGGCAGCCTAAGTAGTGGATGGAGCGTGAGGAGGAGTATGTAAGTGGCAAATGGATTAGAGCCAGTGGGCGGGAAGCACTCTGGGTCAGCGGTCAGGGAGGATGGCAAGGTGTGGCTACACAGGACTCCAGTAGAGGCAGCGAGTCACAGACGTGACCTCAAGTACAATATGAGACGGTCATTGTTAGACCTCATTTATTGTGAGAACACGGTTCACATGTTGACCGGAAGTGGTTTGGGAAGGCTCAATAGTTAGAGGAGGTTGAACATTCTGGAGAGGACCATGATGCTGGTGGTGAGGACTTGGTATGGTGAGGACCATGATGCTGGTGGTGTGGACCTGGTATGGTGAGGACCACGATGCTGGTGGTGAGGACTTGGTATGGAGACGACCATGATGCTGGTGGTGTGGACCTGGTATGGTGAGGACCATAATGCTGGTGGTGTGGACCTGGTATGGTGAGGACCGTGATGCTGGTGGTGTGGATCTGGTATGGTGAGGACCATGATGCTGGTGGTATGGTGAGGACCGTGATGCTGTTGGTGTGGACCTGGTATGGTGAGGACCATGATGCTGGCGGTGTGGACCTGGTATGGTGAGGACCATGATGCTGGTGGTGGTGTGGACCTGGTATGGTGAGGACCATGGTGCTGGTGGTCGTGTGGACCTGGTATGGTGAGGACCATGGTGCTGGTGGTTGTGTGGACCTGGTATGGTGAGGACCGTGATGCTGGTTGTGGTGTGGACCTGGTATGGTGAGGACCATGATGCTGGTGGTGGTGTGAACCTGGTATGGTGAGGACCATGATGCTGGTGGTGGTGTGGACTTGGTATGGTGACGACCATGATGCTGGTGGTGTGGACCTGGTATGGTGAGGACCATGATGCTGGTGGTGGTGTGGACCTGGTATGGTGAGGACCGTGATGCAGGTGGTGTGGACCTGGTATGGTGAGGACCGTGATGCTGGTGGTGTGGACCTGGTATGGTGATGACCATGATGCTGGTGGTGTGGACCTGGTATGGTTAGGACCATGATGCTGGTGGTGTGGACCAGGTATGGTGAGGACCGTGATGCTGGTGGTGTGGATCTGGTATGGTGAGGACCGTGATGCTGGTGGTGGTGTGGACCTGGTATGGTAAGGACCATGATGCTGGTGGTGGTGTGGACCTGGTATGGTGAGGACCGTGATGCTGGCGGTGTGCACCTGGTATGGTGAGGACCATGATGCTGGTGGTGTGGACCTGGTATGGTGAGGACCATGATGCTGGCGTTGTGCACCTGGTATGGTGAGGACCATGATGCTGGTGGTGTGGACCTGGTATGGTGAGTACCATGATGCTGGTGGTGTGGACCTGGTATGGTGAGGACCATGATGCTGGCGGTGTGCACCTGGTATGGTGAGGACCATGATGCTGGTGGTGTGGACCTGGTATGGTGAGGACCGTGATGCTGGTGGTGTGGACCTGGTATGGTGATGACCATGATGCTGGTGGTGGTGTGGACCTGGTATAGTGAGGACCATGTTGCTGGTGGTGGTATGGACCTGGTATGGTGAGGACCATGATGCTGGTGGTGTGGACCTGGTATGGTGAGGACCATGATGCTGGTGGTGGTGTGGACCTGGTATGGTGAGGACCGTGATGCTGGTGGTGTGGACCTGGTATGGTGAGGACCGTGATGCTGGTGGTGTGGACCTGGTATGGTGAGGACCATGATGCTGGTGGTGGTGTGGACCTGGTATGGTGAGGACCATGATGCTGGTGGTGTGGACCTGGTATGGTGAGGACCATGATGCTGGTGGTGTGGACCTGGTATGGTGATGACCATGATGCTGGTGGTGGTGTGGACCTGGTATAGTGAGGACCGTGATGCTGGTGGTGTGGACCTGGTATGGTGAGGACCGTGATGCTGGCGGTGTGCACCAGGTATGGTGAGGACCGTGATGCTGGTGGTGTGGATCTGGTATGGTGAGGACCGTGATGCTGGTGGTGGTGTGGACCTGGTATGGTGAGGACCGTGATGCTGGTGGTGGTGTGGACCTGGTATGGTGAGGACCGTGATGCTGGCGGTGTGCACCTGGTATGGTGAGGACCATGATGCTGGTGGTGTGGACCTGGTATGGTGAGGACCGTGATGCTGGTGGTGTAGACCTGGTATGGTGACGACCATGATGCTGGTAGTGAGGACCTGGTATGGTGAGGACCATGATGCTGGTGGTGTGGACCTGGTATGGTGAGGACCATGATGCTGGTGGTGGTGTGGACCTGGTATGGTGAGGACCATGATGCTGCTGGTGGTGTGGACCTGGTATGGTGACGACCATGAAGCTGGTGGTGTGGACCTGGTATGGTGACGACCATGATGCTGGTGGTGTGGACCTGGTATGGTGAGGACCGTGATGTTGGTGGTGGTGTGGACCTGGTATGGTGAGGATCGTGATGCTGGTGGTGGTGTGGACCTGGTATGGTGACGACCATGATGCTGGTGGTGTGGACCTGGTATAGTGAGGACCGTGATGCTGGTGGTGTGGACCTGGTATGGTGATGACCATGATGCTGGTGGTGGTGTGGACCTGGTATGGTGACGACCATGATGCTGGTGGTGTGGACCTGGTATGGTGAGGACCGTGATGCTGGTGGTGTGGACCTGGTATGGTGAGGACCATGATGCTGGTGGTGTGGACCTGGTATGGTGAGGACCATGATGCTGGTGGTGTGGACCTGGTATGGTGAGGACCGTGATGCTGGTGGTGTGGACCTGGTATGGTGATGACCATGATGCTGGTGGTGGTGTGGACCTGGTATGGTGACGACCATGATGCTGGTGGTGTGGACCTGGTATGGTGAGGACCGTGATGCTGGTGGTGTGGACCTGGTATGGTGAGGACCATGATGCTGGTGGTGTGGACCTGGTATGGTGAGGACCATGATGCTGGTGGTGGTGTGGACCTGGTATGGTGAGGACCGTGATGCTGGTGGTGTGGACCTGGTATGGTGAGGACCGTGATGCTGGTGGTAGTGTGGACCTGGTATGGTGAGGACCATGATGCTGGGGGTGTGGACCTGGTATGGTGAGAATCATGATGCTGCTGGTGGTGTGGACCTGGTATGGTGATTACCATGATGCTGGTGGTGTGGATCTGGTATGGTGAGGACCATGATGCTGCTGGTGGTGTGGACCTGGTATGGTGACGACCATGATGCAGATGGTGGTGTGGACCTGGTATGGTGAGGACCATGATGCTGGTGGTGTGGACCTGGTATGGTGAGGACCATGTTGCTGGTGGTGGTGTGGACCTGGTATGGTGACGACCATGATGCTGGTGGTGTGGACCTGGTATGGTGAGGACCGTGATGCTGGTGGTGTGGACCTGGTATGGTGATGACCATGATGCTGGTGGTGTGGACCTGGTGTGGTGAGGACCGTGATGCTGGTGGTGGTGTGGACCTGGTATGGTGAGGACCATGATGCTGGTGGTGTGGACCTGGTATGGTGAGGACCAAGATGCTGGTGATGTGGACCTGCAATGGTGAGGACCATGATGCTGGTGGTGTGGACCAGGTATTGTGAGGACCGTGATGCTGGTGGTGTGGATCTGGTATGGTGAGGACCGTGAAGCAGGTGGTGTGGACCTGGTATGGTGAGGACCATGATGCTGGTGGTGTGGACCTAGTATGGTGAGGACCATGATGCTGGTGGTGTGGACCTGGTATGGTGAGGACCATGATGCTGGTGGTGTGGACCTGGTATGGTGAGGACCATGATGCTGGTGGTGGTGTGGACCTGGTATGGTGAGGACCATGGTGCTGCTGGTGGTGTGGATCTGGTATGGTGAGGACCATGATGCTGGTGGTGTGGATCTGGTATGGTGAGGACCATGATGCTGTTGGTGGTTTGGACCTGGTATGGTGACGACCATGATGCAGATGGTGGTGTGGACCTGGTATGGTGAGGACCATGATGCTGGTGGTGTGGACCAGGTATGGTGAGGACCGTGATGCTGGTGGTGTGGACCTGGTATGGTGAGGACCATGATGGTGGTGGTGTGGACCTGGTATTGTGAGGAACATGATGGTGGTGGTGGTGTGGACCTGGTATGGTGAGGACCATGATGCTGGTGGTGTGGACCAGGTATGGTGAGGACCGTGATGCTGGTGGTGTGGACCTGGTATGGTGAGGACCATGATGCTGGTGGTGGTGTGGACCTGGTATGGTGAGGACCATGATGCTGGTGGTGTGGACCTGGTATGGTGAGGACCATGATGCTGGCGATGGTGTGGACCTGGTATAGTGAGGACCATGATGCTGGTGGTGTGGACCTGGTATTGTGAGGAACATGATGGTGGTGGTGTGGACCTGGTATTGTGAGGAACATGATGGTGGTGGTGGTGTGGACCTGGTATGGTGAGGACCATGATGCTGGTGGTGTGGACCAGGTATGGTGAGGACCGTGATGCTGGTGGTGTGGACCTGGTATGGTGAGGACCATGATGGTGGTGGTGTGGACCTGGTATTGTGAGGAACATGATGGTGGTGGTGGTGTGGACCTGGTATAGTGAGGACCATGATGCTGGTGGTGGTGTGGACCTGGTATGGTGAGGACCGTGATGCTGGTGGTGTGGACCTGGTATGGTGAGGACCATGATGCTGGTGGTGGTGTGGACCTGGTATGGTGAGGACCATGATGCTGGTGGTGTGGACCTGGTATGGTGAGGACCGTGATGCTGGTAGTGTGAACCTGGTATGGTGAGGACCATGATGCTGGTGGTGGTGTGGACCTGGTATGGTGAGGACCGTGATGCTGGTGGTGTGGACCTGGTATGGTGACGACCATGATGCTGGTGGTGTGGACCTGGTATGGTGAGGACCATGATGCTGGTGGTGTGGACCTGGTATAGTGACGACCATGATGCTGGTGGTGTGGACCTGGTATGGTGAGGACCTTGATGCTAGTGGGTGTGTGAACCTGGTATGGTGAGGACCGTGATGCTGGTGGTGTGGACCTGGTATGGTAAGGACCATGATGCTGGTGGTGTGGACCTGGTATGGTGACGACCATGATGCTGGTGGTGTGGACCTGGTATGGTGAGGACCTTGATGCTGGTGGGTGTGTAAACCTGGTATGGTGAGGACCGTGATGCTGGTGGTGTGGACCTGGTATGATGAGGACCATGATGCTGGTGGTGTAGACCTGGTATGGTGAGGACCGTGATGCTGGTGGTGTGGACCTGGTATGGTGAGGACCATGATGCTGGTGGTGTGGACCTGGTATGGTGAGGACCGTGATGCTGGTAGTGTGAACCTGGTATGGTGAGGACCATGATGCTGGTGGTGGTGTGGACCTGGTATGGTGAGGACCATGATGCTGGTAGTGGTGTGGACCTGGTATGGTGAGGACCATGATGCTGGTGGTGGTGTGGACCTGGTATGGTGACGACCATGATGCTGGTGGTGTGGACCTGGTATGGTGACGACAATGATGCTGGTGGTGTGGACCTGGTATGGTGAGGACCATGTTGCTGGTGGTGTAGACCAGGTATGGTGAGGACCATGATGCTGGTGGTGTAGACCTGGTATGGTGAGGACCATGATGCTGGTGGTGTAGACCAGGTATGGTGAGGACCATGATGCTGGTGGTGTAGACCAGGTATGGTGACGACCATGATGCTGGTGGTGTGGACCTGTTATGGTGACGACCATGATGCTGGTGGTGGTGTGGGCCAGGTATGGTGAGGACCTTGATGCTGGTGGTGTGGACCAGGTATGGTGACGACCATGATGCTGGTGGTGGTGTGGACCAGGTATGGTGAGGACCTTGATGCTGGTGGTTGTGTGAACCTGGTATGGTGAGGACCGTGATGCTGGTGGTGTAGACCTGGTATGGTGAGGACCGTGATGCTTGTGGTGTAGACCTGGTATGGTGAGGACCATGATGCTGGTGGTGTAGACCTGGTATGGTGAGGTCCAATATGTCACAATGGCTGTTGTGACGCATTTGTAGAAAGAGATAGAGCCAGCAACAACTTTTACTGTGTAGAGTTTGAGGGAGACAGGTTTGTGGGGGAAGGAGGAGAGCGTGGTGATGAGGGTAGCCACCCGCCGCCACACCGCCAGCCTTGTTCCCATGACAACGGCAGCCAGCCATCTTGGACGCCACCTTGGGTCGGCCATCTTAGAGTCGCCCTGCAGACCTAGTAGCTCGTCTCTGATTGGTTGAGAGGAGTAGGCCGCTGTGTGCCTCCCTCTGATTGGTGCTCAATTCGATCAAATTGAGTAAAGTAGACGTCGTGGCGGCTGACTACTCCTCAAGCTCCACCTCAACTATGACGTCGTCTGCAGCAGAATACAATACGGCCGTCGCCGTTCGAAGGGGAGAAAGACAGGGAGTGTAGTGAGTAGGGATCTGGAACGTGGATAATTTGCATACCAGCGGTCAATGTGCTCGTGGTGTAACACGGAGTGGGGGGAACAGCTCTCTTTAGTCCATTATCCCACCCCTAGTTAACTATTCTAACGGGGGAATGTGGGAAATAGCTCTTTCTTGTCCATTATCCCACTCCCCAGTTAGCTATTCTAAAGCTCCCCCCAGAGTCCCTACTGCAGCCTCTCTAATTCAACACCTTGTGACCTAGATATTTGATTACCTAGGTATCACGAACACAAGGCATTGTAACATGATCAGCTACCCGCGACTCAAGAGAACTCTAGAGCAAATCACAGCCACGAACGAATAAGAGAAAGGAAAGGAAAGAGATGAATAATGAAGTAATTAGTGAGGGTTTGGGGTGAGGAAGGAGGGAGGACTAGACGGGAGGAGGGAGGAATGTGGTCAGGTAAAAGGGAGAGTGGGTACGGAGATGAATAGGATGTGGTGGTGGAGGTAGAATGGTAGATAGGTAGAAGTAGAAAAGTAGATAGTTGAAGTAGAAGGCAGACTGCCACCATACATTCAAAACCATTATATACAAGACAATTATATACAAGACAAGCATGATTTAACTTGAATCGTGTTCCAGGCAAGATTCTCTCTTGTCACTAACTCTAGAGTACTCTACCCTCCAGTTTGCATATATCAGTAATTCCATACCATTAATCCTTTAATCGGGAACACAATTAAAATCAAATTAAAAGTAAGTGAATCAATTATTTATTTAGAATGATAAATATTGGAATTCAAGCAATCGAACTGAAGGTTCATTATTAATGTAAAACGTGAGTCACTACACCAGAATTCGAGACCATTACAGCCGTCTGCCCCCTGATAGTCACACAGCACTAGTAAACACGACTACGTCACCTTTCATGTTCAACTCACCAAGTGTCTGCCTATAGCTGGATAGGGAGGGATGGGGGGGACTGTAGTTGACAGAGACTGTCCGACCCCGTGCGGCTGACAGCCTCTCGATTCTGCTCTGCTGGCTGTTCTCCTGTCTTCTGTCTGTCTCTTCCTATCGGTCTATCTCTCGAGTGTACAGTACCCGAGGTATATATTGGGGACCAACTAGCTAACTCCGCCCACAAGTAGATAGCCCCAGGCACTCTACCAAGCCACACCTTAAATTGGCGGCATGTTTGAAGCCGCCTGCAATTATGAGATTAGCAGAGACCAGGTCAACTTCCCGTGACCTGACCTTGGTCACTTGGTGGTCATTAACACTTAGAGGTGAGAGTTTATTAATTACTAGGGGCCGCCAACCTGGTGTTTCTCGAAATCTTGTCTGTGACTCCTGTACTATGTATATTTTAAATACAAAACACCTTCACGGTGTTACAGTGGGTCCCCACTCCAGTGATAATACAAACGTTCTAAATCCTGCTAGTGCCTTATAGCAGTCGAGTGAACGGGGAAATATCGTGTTCAGAGGCAGGTTTTTCCATAGAAATTCGTGAAAATTGAAGCTAGACGTGAACGGGCCATTTGTGTACGAACGCA
Source organism: Procambarus clarkii (assembly GCF_040958095.1). NCBI lineage: Eukaryota > Metazoa > Arthropoda > Malacostraca > Decapoda > Cambaridae > Procambarus > Procambarus clarkii. Next base: position 21,520,983 of record NC_091232.1, read on the forward strand.
CCGCTTCACCGGGAGGGCCGGGGGTGTACGATCCGAGCCGTGTGTAGAGTGAGAGGTGACGAAAAATGCGCTGAGCTATCCGTGTACGACCGTCAACGCACGAGGCTATACCAGCTTAGCCTATCGCTGGTATTGCTGACCAACCACCTACAAAGCAGGGGGTGTGTAGGGGGTGGGACACTGGGGTGCATGGATGTGAGCCGGCTGTGTAAATGAGAGTAAATACCTTGTGTGTGTTTTTGGTGACTTTATCTTTAAGCCTGAATTCGAGGTCAGGTGTTCCGTCCCATTTTCTCCAAGCTCCCGGTGGGGTGAGGTGAAGTGGGAACGTGTGAGACTTTCACCCTTATTGACATTCATGTCAGTCCAGACGGATTTAGACTGGTGTAGACAGGTGTCCCTGTATGTGTGTGTGTGTGTTAGTGAGTACACACGGGAACAAAGTTTACATAGATTATACTGTGAGGGATGTCCAAGTAATATTTATATTCCACTCTGGTAGAATTATAGTAATTCATTCATGATATTTATTGTGTTCCATGTGATGTAATCTCTTGCAGGTGTGGAAATTCAGTACTGGTCATCATAAGTGCACAGGTAATAGTGTCCGTGTGTAACACCAGGGATTCCTGGCATTTGATTATTGTGGAGTGATAACAGAGTGTGGTTATTTTTCATGTTGAGTTCCCAAGGTTGTGACAAGTGTGGTTGTATATATATGTAGGTTCGTGACTGACGTGTTAATATATATGTAGGTTCGTGACTGACGTGTTAATATATATGTAGGTTCGTGACTGACGTGTTAATATAAATTTTCATAGATTTTTGTGGTGAGCGACAAAGCTGTCGGGAGTGACAGCCGACCGCTCAGTCGAGTAACGTAATTCTCAGGAGTCATTATCGATCGCGGGATCGATAATGAGAGTACCATTATCAAGTGTAATAATGCAATAATAAGAGTATCATTATCAAGTATAATCACCATTCGAACCTTGTGGTCATGTATGGTGGTGTGGTGAACCTTGTGGTCATGTATGGTGGTGTGGTGAACCTTGTGGTCATGTATGATGGTGTGGTGAACCTTGTGGTCATGTATGGTGGTGTGGTGAACCTTGTGGTCATGTATGGTGGTGTGGTGAACCTTGTGGTCATGTATGCTGGTGTGGTCAACCTTGTGGTCATGTATGGTGTGGTGAACCTTGTGGTCATGTATGGTGGTGTGGTGAACCTTGTGGTCATGTATGGTGGTGTGGTGAACCTTGTGGTCACGTATGGTGGTGTGGTGAACCTTGTGGTCATGTATGGTGTGGTGAACCTTGTGGTCATGTATGGCGTGGTGAACCTTGTGGTCGTGAACGCTGGCGTAGTGGTTGTAGTTCTTACAACGCCAAGGTAGAGGTAGACATGTGGTTATAATTGTTTGTAGTGTGGATCTTCAACATCACTCACAGAGAACACCATTAGTGTGTACAATATTTAACACACTTGACACTACTGTGGAGACTATGTATCTGTGGCCGACGTCTTCAGATGAGTGTAGAGACACGTTTGTCCCATGAGACTTACTCATTACTTAATACAGACATTATTTGTAAACTTCCACAAGTAATTTCTAAACAGCAGTACACTCAGCTGCCCAGCAAGAAGCAGCATAAGAGCTCACAGCATAACCTCTCCTGCGTCTCCCGATCTTCAAGAAATATTTCCACAGTCAGTGATTCCATCTTTTTCAAAAGAAAACGATCTTAACATTCGAGGGGAGACTTAAACTTTGAGGACTTCGGTGCCTGTCACCATCAACTTGACATGTTTTTCCTCAATAAAAAAAAAAAAAGTTTCTTTTAGAAGGGTGAACGATTGGCCCAAGAGATGAACATTTTAGACGCTAGCTGATCTCCCACCTACTTGATATGGTATTGATTGTTTACATTCTATTATTCCTTGATTAATGAAATACTATTAATCTTTTGTTGAACTTTAAAACAAATTCTTTTATAAAATAACAAAAATTAAGATTACCACAAACCTCTTTTTGCTAGACGATGATAACCTGAGGATGTCTGAAGTGCCACCAGCTCTAAACTCCCTCTTAACCGAGCGCTTTTTGCTGCTTGCTTTAACAAAAGCTTAACGCTCGCTGGTTTACCAAAAGCTGTAGGCTGGAGAGTTGTTGAGGAAAGTTTGTCTTTAATCACGTATCACATCACACCAGGACACACTGTGAATGTGGCCAAGTGTCACACACAGGTCAAGGCCTTGTGGTCACTCAATGGTCAGTACCTCCGGGACACCATGAACAGTGTTCACAACAGATAATATCAATACATCCTTGTAAAACCAAAAGCAAGACACTTCACACACACGAGAACTGTTAACAGTACACTACTCACAACTACACTGGCGTCAACGGTAACACACGTGAACTGTTAACAGTACTCTACTCACAACTACACTGGCGTCAACGGTAACACACGAGAACTGTTAACAGTACACTACTCACAACTACACTGGCGTCAACAGTAACACTAGATAAGAGCACACTAGTCACCGCTACGCTTATCTATAACGAGGTGGACGGAACGTTGAGCGACAAAAAGCGACACCAGTGACAAAAATATGGGTTCCTTTCTAGATTATCTTCCACACTAATGAGACAACTCTGTGGTATCTGCTATGTTACTGGTGATATCTATCACACGCTACCGGTCTGTGTGCAGTCTGTGCTCCGTGTTACTGCAACCCGCTCTGGCTATAACGTAGTACCTATGTGGCCAAAGGCTTATATGCTAATACCTGGTTGATGGGGTTCTGGGAGTTCTTCTACTCCCCAAGCCCGGCCCGAGGCCAGGCTTGACTTGTGAGAGTTTGGTCCACCAGGCTGTTTGTTGGAGCGGCCCGCAGGCCCACATATCCACCACAGCCCGGTTGGTCCGGCACTCCTTGGAGGAATAAATCTAGTTTCCTCTTGAAAATGTCCACGGTTGTTTCGGCAATATTTCTTATGCTTGCTGGGAGGACGTTGAACAACCGCGGACCTCTGATGTTTATACAGTGTTCTCTGATTGTGTCGGCCCTCTCGGGTCGCAACTGGGTTCGTACTCTGATGTTATGAGGAAGGGTATCCGGTCCCAAGCCAGTAGTGGTTTTCAAGGGATGAGATCCGTGATGCAAGTAACTTAAAGGGGAAGGGAAATAAAGTCAAGAACTTAATACTATAATTATTTCCATCACCAATAAATAGTATATAAAAAGATTACACGGGGGGAGGGGTATTAACACTGTACAGGGGAATTATTTACACAAACGTCTTCTCCTGAAGACTCTGGATCCAAGCTCTCGGTGCTTTCGTGGCCTCACAACGAATCCTTTGAGAAGCTGAGTCTACCCCGACCACAGGCCAGCCAAAACACAGTTCCACTGGGGGCACCGCCGTGGAGGCCGTCAACCACAAGTCCAGCAACACTGCTGGCAGGTTCCGGATCAGCAACGCTGGTCAGGCCACTCCACGAGCGATACTAGGGTAGCGCCCTAGTCAGGAGCCTCGTGTGATACCACAGATCACTCTCCTGTCTACAATACCCCAGTGGTTAATCGTCTCCAGCAGTCGGTCCCGGGAACGACAAATCCTTCACTGCCACTTCACAGGCAGGGTAACACCACAGTGTTCCTCCGGGAGATGACTCACAGCTGCTGCAGTAAAGCACAAGGTATGGGGACGGCTGCCTTGGGTAGACTGACTCAACTTCCCTTACAGCAGTCCCAGGTCGACTCTGTAAGCAGACACGTCATCAATAACAGGGATACACTAAAGCACCTCACTTACAGGCTCAGACCCAAACGCCCACCTATCCACTCCATAGATGGCGTTGGTGTCTGAGCACCACCTCACCAGAGGTCAGCGGCGGCGGTGTTGTGCACTGAACAGGACTGGAAACTGGCCCTTGTGGCCGGTATACCTCGTCCTTGCCAGGTGTCGTCGTCCATTTGGAGGGGGTTTCGGGAGCTGACCCACAGATGGCGCGGTCGTCACTGCTCCGTGCTCGGACGCTGGATCCAGGTCCGTAACACCTCCCCACCAAAAAGGAATTTGGTTTGGGGTTCTATAAAGAGAAACAAACCAAATTAGTACGGGGACACAACTCCAAATGAACTCACATGCTGTATAAACTGGAGCGGCGAGGCTGCCTTGTCCACAGAACTGTCCTACTGGGCAATTCCGGCACAACGGGAACTTGCAGATAGAAGGCAATGACCTGCCTGACGTAATCTTCCACACCTCCTCTGCGATGTCAAGCAGGGGCATCATCTCACGTCTCTCGAGTAAGGATCGGTGTAGACATGATGTGGGGCGACTTGACACTCCCCTGTGCCGTGGCACCGATGATGGCTGAACACAGACGGCATTTCTAGTACCGGTCCGGTAGTCCTTCAGGGAGACGGGAACCTGGAATACAGGGGTCTGATAATTCAGAGTGATAGCGACAGTGGGTAAGTCAATACTTACTGCATACGCCTCTACTAGGCTTACACCTAGTTTCAACAGGGCTGCTTGCACACCGAAGATGGCATTCGCTCTGCCAACGTCAAGTCGACCAACGTTCCGTATAACGCTGTATTGAGGCTCAGCAATCACGCGGGGGGTATCAACCTGTCGGAAACAGTCACTCATATTATCATTTCTCGTGCCTCCTGTATCTACCATTACCTTCCAGGTCCCTTCTTCAACTGCAACACTCACTGTGCCCGTCTCCAATCCCTGGGACCTCGTCGCGATGTTCAAGGGAGCCATCATCTGTCGGGTCGTACACTGGTCCTTACTGAGAACCCACACGAGAACAAAAAATACTGCTACGAAACATTTGGTCACCTTAGGGATAAGCTTCCTGAGCCTGTCATGTCCATAGCAGGCTATATCCATTAGCCTAGTTTGGACCAAAGAGGGCACTAAAACCTTCGCACATACCTCACATACCTCTGACGTCTGGGGAATCTCTAGCCGGTTCAATGAACGCTGTACCTTGCCATACCGCAAGTACACATCCTCCTTCGCTCCAGACCCGTTGGTATCCGTGGGTGCCTGCACACAAGGCCTCTCTTCTTGCTCAGGTACTTCTGCCTTCGTAACTGCATGTTCCTCGTCGAGAGAAGAATTGGGAGACTCTGCTAGAATATTGTAGACTCTGTCGTCAATCTGTAGGCGAGAGGAAGGATTAAACATACCTAAATCCGGGTCTGTCTTTACCTGGACATTACCACTGCCTGTTGTTACCTCAGACCTTGCTGTTCCGGCCGACTCGTCCACGATCTTGGGATGATTGGTGCTCCAATCCGATACCAAGTCGTTGGCTAGTACCACGTCAATCCCAGCTACAGGGAGGGTATCGACTACTGCCAACACACATGTGCCGCTGAAGTAAGGCGAGTTGAAATGTACCGGCACTAAGGGGGCGATATACTGCGTCCTAGGAAACCCAACTAGGATAACCTTTTGTCTCCCATCCACACTCACTCCCTCGGGTAACGAGCTTCTCACAATCAGGGACTGGGCTGCTCCACTATCTCTGAGCACTACAACTGATCTACCAGTATGATCACTCGATACATACCCGCCTGAAGTGTGAGGGGCGAACAAACTTGTTTCTTCCTGCGTAGTCGTCGACTGGCTTCCTGCTGGTGGTGTAACACAGCTCATCATCATCACCTCCCTACGTGCGCCGCCACCTCTTCTGCCTCGGCACATAGCAGCTACATGCCCTTTCTGCCCACAAGTCCAGCACACCATATTCCTCCTCGGACTCCGGTGTTTCGGACTGCTAGGACTAGTCCTTCGAGGGCTACTTGGGGGCGTCTTCTTAGCGCTTCGTGGGACGGGAGTCTCTTCTTCGTCCTGAGGTTTGTCAAACCGGCGTTGGTAATTCCTCGGGACGTACTTAGCAGAAGGCCGGTGCGTCAGGATGTATTCCTCAGCCATGGTGGCTGCCGCACTCAAGGTCTCCACCTGCTGCTCCTCTAAGTACATCTTCAGGTCTCCAGACAAACAATCCTTGAAGTCCTCTAACAGGACGAGCTGCTCGAGGTCTTCTTTGGTCTCCACCTTCCGAGAGGCACACCATTCTTGGAAAAGTCGCTCCTTGATTGTGGCGAATTCGGTGAAAGTGTGCTCTGAGGTCTTTTTCAGGTTTCTGAACTTCTGCCTGTAAGCCTCAGGTACCAATTGGTACGCCATGAGCACAACCTTCTTCACCTTGTCATAATCGCCGGAGTCGTCAAGGGATAACGTGGAGAAGGCGATTTGGGCCTTCCCAGTCAAGACTGACTGTATCATGATGGCCCAATTCTCCCTTGGCCACTCCAAAGAGGCAGCGACTTTCTCGAAGGCTGCAAAGAACTTTGACACTTCCTTCTCATTGAATTTGGGGACCATTTTGATGTTCCTTACCGGATCGAAACTACTGGTTTCCGTTGTTGGCCTCCGACCACCGCCTAATCGTAATACTTCTAGTTCATGTTGTCTCTGTCTTTCCTTTTCTTCTCTCTCTCGCTGTTTCTCTTCCCTTTCTCGTTCTTTTTCTCGTTCTTCTCTTTCTCTTTCTCGTTCTTCTCTCTCTCGTCTCTCTTCTCTTTCTCTATCTTCCCTTTCTCATTTCTCTTCTCTTTCTCGCTCTTCTCTTTCTCTTTCTCGTTCTAATTCTAAACGCCTTATCTCTAATTCTTTTCCTAATCTCTCTCTTTCCATTTCTAATTTCTTGTCTTCTCTCTTTCTCGCTTCCTCTTCTCTCTCTTTAGCGATTTCTAGCTTCTTCCATTCTATTTCACGATGGATCTCTAGTTCACGCATTTTCACAGTAAGCACACTTATATTTAGTTCACTCTCATCACTTTCGACTTCACTGCTCTTACCTTCCTGTTCAGTGGAAGCTATTTCCTCACCTTCCTTTATACTAGGAGTCTCGCCTTCCTGTTTCTCTTCTGCCTTCAAATGCCGGTGAACCTTGGACAAGATCTCCACACGGGAATCACTGGCACGGATCTTGATCTCCAGGTAGGCGTTCACTAGTACAAGTTCCGGTTTGCTCAGATATTTTAATCTGGCAAGACAGTCCTCTCTGTTCAGAAAAGCCTGAACATCGTCCAGATCATCGATGGTAGCTTTTTCTGCCATTGTCACAGACGGAACACTTAACTAGCACTTAACACACCGCTTTCACGTTAGCACTTAACGCACCGGGCACTGTTCTACGTCAATATTGCACTTTATCGCACCTGGCGCCTCACTTGCCAATATTGCACGTAATTACTTCAGGCACTGCACTACACAATATTGCACTGAATCCCAGCGAACACTTCGCTCTACAATATTGCACTGAATCACGCCGAGCACCACACTACACAATATTGCACTTAATCGCTTAATCAGAGCGAGCACCACACTGCACAATATCGCACTTAGTCACTCTGAGCACCGCATAGGACGTATAACGTCCCAATCGTCACACACAGGGGGAAATATTTACAGGGATTATGCCACTTCACCACCCCTGTCAAACATACTTAACAAGGGGACGGATCCCGCTGGGGATGCCAATTATGTTACGGACCTCTCGGGTCGCAACTGGGTTCGTACTCTGATGTTATGAGGAAGGGTATCCGGTCCCAAGCCAGTAGTGGCTTTCAAGGGATGAGATCCGTGACGCAAGTAACTTAAAGGGGAAGGGAAATAAAGTCAAGAACTTAATACTATAATTATTTCCATCACCAATAAATAGTATATAAAGAGATTACACGGGGGGAGGGGTATTAACACTGTACAGGGGAATTATTTACACAAACGTCTTCTCCTGAAGACTCTGGATCCAAGCTCTCGGTGCTTTCGTGGCCTCACAACGAATCCTTTGAGAAGCTGAGTCTACCCCGACCACAGGCCAGCCAAAACACAGTTCCACTGGGGGCACCGCCGTGGAGGCCGTCAACCACAAGTCCAGCATCACAGCTGGCAGGTTCCGGATCAGCAACGCTGGTCATTCCTCTCCACGAGCGATACTAGGGTAGCGCCCTAGTCAGGAGCCTCGTGTGATACCACAGATCACTCTCCTGTCTACAATACCCCAGTGGTTAATCGTCTCCAGCAGTCGGTCCCGGGAACGACAAATCCTTCACTGCCACTTCACAGGCAGGGTAACACCACAGTGTTCCTCCGGGAGACGACTCACAGCTGCTGCAGTAAAGCACAAGGTATGGGGACGGCTGCCTTGGGTAGACTGACTCAACTTCCCTTACAGCAGTCCCAGGTCGACTCTGTAAGCAGACACGTCATCAATAACAGGGATACACTAAAGCACCTCACTTACAGGCTCAGACCCAAACGCCCACCTATCCACTCCATAGATGGCGTTGGTGTCTGAGCACCACCTCACCAGAGGTCAGCGGCGGCGGTGTTGTGCGCTGAACAGGACTGGAAACTGGCCCTTGTGGCCGGTATACCTCGTCCTTGCCAGGTGTCGTCGTTCATTTGGAGGGGGTTTCGGGAGCTGACCCACAGATGGCGCGGTCGTCACTGCTCCGTGCTCGGACGCTGGATCCAGGTCCCTAACACTATGGCACCTCTGCTCTTCACTGGTTCTATTCTACATTTTCTTCCATATCGTTCACTCCAGTACGTTGTTATTTTACTGTGTAGATTTGGTACTTGGCTCTCCAGTATCTTCCAGGTCTATATTATTTGATATCTCTCTCGTCTTCTTTCTAGTGAGTACATTTGGAGGGCTTTGAGACGATCCCAATAATTTAGGTGCTTTATTGCGTCTATGCGTGCCGTATATGTTCTCTGTATTCCCTCTATTTCAGCAATCTCTCCTGCTCTGAAGGCGAAAGTGAGTACTGAGCAGTACTCAAGACGCGACAACACAAGTGACTTGAAGAGTACAACCATTGTGATGGGATCCCTGGATTTGAAAGTTCTCGTAATCCATCCTATCATTTTTCTGGCTGTCGCAATATTTGCTTGGTTATGCTCCTTAAACGTTAGGTCGTCAGACATTATTATTCCCAAATCCTTTACATGCTGTTTTCCTAGTATGGGTACATTTGATTGTGTTTTGTACTCTGTATTATGTTTAAGGTCCTCATTTTTAACGTACCTGAGTACCTGGAATTTATCACTGTTAAACATCATGTTATTTTCTGATGCCCAGTCGAAAACTTTATTAATATCAGCTTGAAGTTTTTCAATGTCTTCAGCCGAGGTAATTTTCATACTGATTTTTATGTCATCTGCAAAGGATGATACGAAGCTGTGACTTGTATTTTTATCTATATCTGATATGAGAATAAGGATAAGCAGCGGTGCAAGGACTGTACCCTGAGGTACAGAGCTTTTAACTGCACTTGGACTAGATTTTATATGGTTGACCGTTACTCGCTGTTCTGTTCTAATGTTCATAGTTTATCTGTGGTAGATTTCCAGCTATTTCCTATCACCAGGCACCAACCCTTCCTCACGTACCATAGTCTCATAGTACCCGTCACATTACTGTAAAGAGCATAAGGGTCCGTTTGCTCAAATTTTAATAGATGCTTGTATTTTTCCAGTAAAACTTCTGATGTGAAATTTACGTACTATTTTCCATGTTATTCGAGTAGTATGGATAAGCTACATCCAATTGAAGGCTCGTAGTTTTGTTTTGAGAAATCATGGTAGTTTTAAATAAATTATAATAAGCATTAAAAATTATTACATATTATTATGGGGCTCTAAATGAATTTAATATACAATTGTGTGTGCTTTGAAATCTAAAGAGAGTGAATTGCAGGAACGTCAACAGAAAATGATAATAATAATAATAATAATAATAATAATAATATTAATATTTTATTTAGGAAAAGTACATACATGCAGAGTTACAAACATTCTGATTGATTTATAGATAGAGCTAGTACATACAATACCTAAAGCCACTAGTACACATAGCGTTTCGGACAAAACAACCCGAAGTTAAGTTGAAATGGGGTACACTACTGAAAACAGGATAGATCTATGGTCCACAACAAATCTCACGATGAGTCCACTACCACCTAAAAGGATAGGTATGGGGTCCACAATCACCTGTTGGATGGGTATGGGGTCCATTACCACCTATAGGATGGTCCATTGCAGCCTCATGATTGGCATGGGGTGAATTACTGCCCACAGCATGGGCATGGGGTCCACTACCGCCAACAGGAAGACTATGGGGTTCACTTCCATCCACTAGATGGTTATGAGGTCCACTACCCCAAAGCATGGGTATGGGATCCACTACCGCCCAGAGGATGAATGTATGGTCCACTTCCTCCTTTATGAGGGGTATGTGGCCCAGTACCGCCCACAGGATGAGTATGGGGTCCCCCAAGGCCCTCAGGAGAAGTATGGGTTATACTACTGCCCACATGATAGGTATGGGGGGAACACTACCGCCCATAAGATGGGTGAATAGTTCACTTCTGCCCACAGAATGGGTATGGGTCCTCTACCGCCCCGGGATGGGACCCCCAGGTGTCCACTACCACCTGAAGATGGTTATGGAGTCCGCAATTGCCTACTGGATCAAGTACTGCCCAGAGGATTGCTCAAGGGTGCGGTACTGCCCCATACCCATCCGGTAGTGCCTATGGGATCTGGTGCTCTAGGTGGGACCATAGAGCCAAAGCTCAACACATGAAAGCACAATTAGGTGAGAACAGGATGGGTATGGCGTCCTCTACCCTCCACAGAATGGGTACTGGGTCAATTACTACACACAGAATGGAGTATGGGGTCAACTACAGCTCACGGGTTGGTGTATGGGGTCAACTACAGCTCACGGGTTGGGGTATGGGGTCAACTACAGATCATGGGTTGGGGTATGGTGTCAACTGCAGCTCATTGGCTGGGGTATGGGGTCAACTACAGCTCACAGGTTGGGGTATGGGGTCAACTACAGCTCACAGGTTGGGGTATGGGGTCAGCTACAGCTCATGTGTTGGGGTATGGGGTCAACTACAGCTCACGGGTTGGGGTATGGGGTCAACTACAGCTCACGGGTTGGGGTATGGGGTCAACTACAGCTCATGGGTTGGGGTATGTGGTCAGCTACATCTCATGGGTTGGGGTATGGGGTCAACTACAGCTCATGGGATGGGGTATGGGGTCAACTACAGTCACAGGTTGGGGTATGGGGGTCCCCTGCAGCACATGAGTTGGAGTATGGGTTCAACTACAGCTCACAGGTTGGGGTACGGGGTCAACTTTAGCTCACGGATAAGGGGTATGGAGTCATCTACAGCTCATGGGTTGGGGTACTTGGTCAACTACAGCTCACGGGTTGGGGTATGGGGTCCACTACAGCTCATAGCTTGGGGTATTAGGTAAACTTTAGCTCTCGGGTTGGGATATAGGGTAAACTATAGCTCACGAATTGGGGTATGGGGTCACCTGCAGTCACATGTTGATGTATGGGGTCAACTACAGCTCACGTGTTGGGGTATGGGGTCAACTACAGCTTATGGGTTGGGGTATGGAGTCACCTACAGCTCATAGGTTGGTTTCGGGGTCAACTGCAGCTCAAGGATTGGGGTATGGGGTCAGCTACAGCTCACGGGTTGGGGTATGGGGTCACCTACAGCTCATGGGTTGGGGTATGGGGTCACCAACAGTCACAGGTTGGGGTATGGGGTCAAATATAGCTCATGGGTTGGGGTATGGGGTCACCAACAGTCACAGGCTGGGGTATGGGGTCAACGACAGCTCATGGGTTGGGGTATGGGGTCATCTATAGCTCACTGGTTGGGGTATGGGTTCCACTACAGCTCACGGGTTGGGGTATGGGGTCATCTATAGCTCACGGGTTGGGCTATGGGTTTCACTACAGCTCACGGGTTGGGGTATGGGGTCAACTACAGTCACAGGTTGGGGTATGGGGACAACTACAGCTCATGGATTGGGGTATAGGGTTAGGTAAAACTCATAGGTTGGGTTATGGGGTCAACTACAGCTCACGTGTTGGGGTATGGGGTCAACTATAGCTCATTAGTTAGGGTATGGGGTCACCTACAGTCACAGATTGTGGTATGGGGTCATCTACAGCTCACGGGTTGGGGTATAGGGTCAACTACAGCTCATGGGTTGGGGTATGGGTTCAACTACAGCTCACGGGTTGGGGTATGGGGTCAACTACAGTCACAGGTTGGGGTATGGGGTCCACTACAACTCATGGCTTGGGGTATGGGGTCAACTACAGCTCACAGATTGGGGTATGGGGTCAACATTAACTCACGGGTTGGGGTATGGGGTCAACTACAGCTCACGGGTTGGGTTATGGGGTCAACTACAGCTTACAGATTGGTGTATGGGGTCAACTATAGCTTACAGATTGGTGTATGGGGTCAACTATAGCTCACGAGTTGGGGTATGGGGTCAACTGCAGCTCACAGATTGGTGTATGGGGTCAACTACAGCTCACGAGTTGGGGTTTGAGGTCAACTACAGCTCACAGATTGGGGTATGGGGTCAACTACAGCTCACGAGTTGGGGTATGGGGTCAACTACAGCTCACGAGTTGGGGTATGGGGTCAACTACAGCTCACGAGTTGGGGTATGGGGTCAACTACAGCTCACACATTAGGGTATAGGTATGTGTCATCTGGGGCTTGACTCAATTATTTAATTACTTGCTTATTTAATTTAATAACGAAGGACCACCCACTTTTGAGAAAAGAGGGAAACTAATAAAAAGTGATCATTAGGAAACACACTGAAGAACCAGTGTCTATGGATAAGTATTAGAAAGAATAATCACTTAAATAAATAATGGACTGTATGATTAATTAACTAAAGTCAGAGCCTCAAACACCTACATTTTTGGGGGGGTATTGCTAGAACTTCATATACGTCTAGGGACTAGTGTGGTTCGTCACCAGTTCATTGTTGAGTAAATAATATTATGACCTAAAATGTTATAGAGTCAAATGTGTAAACTCAAATAGTGAATATTAATGATTATTAAATTAAAGAGCAATCATCTAAGTAAACACATAAATTTCCAATAATAAGATATGGTAAGAATATTCAATATGATAATCTTGCAAATTTGTATAACAATAAAATGGAAGAATTAAATGTATACAAAAAAAGTCTTAGCTTTAAAACGATTTCTATGACATCGTTCGTGATCTCAGGATCTCCACATAGAAGAAATTAGAGGTGAATAACACGAATGTTGTTAACGACTCGTTGACTCCTCACATACGAGCTGTAATTTAAAAGATATTAAGTAGCATTGGACTAGGCTACTTTAATCTCAATACTCATGAAAATAGAAAATAAACATTAATGCGGTACTAACGTTGGATTTGGGGTCGTCTAACTATATAATGACAGACTACTCATGAAATATACAATCTTAAATGATGCATCAAGATAGAAACTATACTTAACATGAGCGCAGTAACTACTGAAGTCTGCCGATATCGCGTCTGCCAGTCCCAGACTTTTACGGCGTTGTACACGTGTTTGTGGGTTTTGGCTTAATTCTCGACGCGTTATTGATTGGCCGAGCACTATGGAGCACGTGGAAGAATAATTATTCGGTATTAGTGTAATTCTTGCTGATAACTCCCCAACACCACGTGTTTCGCCACTCTGACGCCAAGACCTCCCTCTCTCTAAGCACGCTCGCTGCACAATGGCGTCTCCGCCTTCCCCAACCTGCGTCTCGCATTCACCATAGAAATTATTAATCACGAATACTACTATTTTGCGCAATTGTGGTTGAAATATTTTAATAAGGACTGGGTTGTGATTCTAGGGATTTAAATATTATCGCTTTCTCGTCTTATGGTGGAAACGGGAAATGGAGAAGATTTTAGTTTTCTCCATGGCATTCACGCGTGACAGAAAACTATTACTTGATAACAATTGTAACTAAAAACTCTCGATTTAGAATTATTGGGAGTTATGTTATCTGTAAATAATTATCACACGGAATACTGATGATTTTAGAGAACCACATTCAATTCTCTAACACATTGGTAATAAATGTGTTTAACTAGACATTATCTGACGCAATGTTGATGCTTTATTTCGTAAGAATTCTAGCATTAATACGCAGATACAATGGTTAGTTTATGTTAACACTACTGTTAGTAAATTTAGTGACTACTGTAGTTAGTATATAATAATAATTATTTATTATAATACAATAGTAGTGTATTAGTGTTGGAAATTTCCAACATAACTCCGGGGGAAGATTTCTCGGGTCGCAGTGCAATGTTGAGTACTGACATACCTATCCCGAAGTTAGTATTAATGTTAGTATGTTAGTATGTTAGTACACACATAACGGATGTTCCGTAATTGTCAAGGACATACAAGAAATTTGAGTCTTGTAAAGAAATTCATGTTGAATGGAACATGTTATTGTGAATCATCTAAAGTTAATGACTAATAAAGCCTACAATGTACTCTGTGACATGAGTCGCTATGACATGTAACGTTTATGTTACTAAGTCTTAAAGTTTTGCAAAATCATAGATACTCTAGATGAAATAATGTTATTGTTGATAGCCTATACAAACAAAATAAGAATTAAACTTTGAAATATTAAATGATTAAGTTATCTGCAATCAGGAACTCTCTAAAGCTTACAATAAACTCAACAACTAGGGTCGCAGTGACATGTAATGGTGTATTACATAGTTGCTGAATTGTAGGTAAACTCAGAAAAAATTCCTAGGAACTGATAACATTATTGTATAAGTTGTATTCTACATTATTATACAGTAAAGTATTATTAAGTCATTCAAGATCAAGGAGACTCCTGATACTACAGTAAGGTCACTGTCTAGGGTTGCTGTGACTTGTAACTATTGAGTTACTAGACAATAACATCATGGAGCATCATGATCACCCCAAAATCAAATGAGGAAATTTGATTTAATATGTACTGCCGTGCAGTAATCATTCTGACTGATGGTATAACTAAGTTGCTAACTAGCTAAAATAGTGTATTATTAGATAACTGAAAAGATTTATTCATTAAAATCAAGGAAGATTCTGAGTCGACAGTGAGATTAGTAGCCTAGTCATTCTGACTTATGAGCTAATTGCATTGCAGCTCATAGGCTTGACATTGTAAACTCATTAATACATCCTCAACCTTTAAATGAAAATTGAGTTTATTATCTCAGTCTCTATAAGTATAGTCAACTGTAATTAATTGTGAGTACAGACCAGGCTAGTACTCAGTTGACCTAACTAAAGTCCCTAAACCTACCTAAATAAATGGTTTAAATTTCTAATCTACCTAAGTAGAGGACTAAGCTAATTGTGATAACTCCCTAATTCTTAGTGAAGTTACTCTAGCTAAATTGTGAGCAATAATGTACTCAAATTAACATTAGGAGCTGTATTGAGCTCGTGAACAGGTTGAGCTATATTGAGCTCGTTAACAAAGTGAGCTATATTGAGCTCATTAACTTTGTGAGCTATATTGAGCTCATTAACAGTTAACAGAGTGAGCTATAATGAGCTCGTTAACAGGGCGAGCTATATTGAGCTCGTTACCATGGTGAGCTACATAGAGCTCGTTAACAGAGTTAACAGGGTGAGCTATATTGAGCTCGTTAACGTGGTGAGCTATATTGAGCTCATTAAGCATGTTAACAGGGTGAGCTATATTGAGCTCGTTAACAGAGTTAACAGGGTGAGCTATATTGAGCTCGTTAACATGTGAGCTATATTGAGCTCATTAAGCATGTTAACAGGGTGAGTTATATTGAACTCGTTAACAGTTAACAGGGTGAGTTATATTGAAATCGTTAACAGTTAACAGGGTGAGTTATATTGAACTCATTAACAGTTAACAGGGTGAGTTATATTGAACTCGAATTAACGAGATGGAGTATTGTAGCATTCAATTATCATGGCGAGCAATATTGAGCTCGTATTCGCATGGGGAACAATAAAGCACTCAATTATTACGTTAATTCACAGGTATGCTATATTGAGCTCATTAAGCATGTTAATTAACAATGCTGATGTTTAATGATAATGCCTTAAACAAAGGGAAACCTAAGATTGCTGGAAATTTAATTACTGCTACGATTAATCCTATTCAGAGATAATTTGTAACATTTTCCCAACCTAAACGTTTCACGGGTTATTAGTTCTCTTTAGTTTCACTTACGTATTGGTAAGTTTGCAAGTTTGTTCGTGCTGCGCTCCTACAATAATTAAGCAGAAACGAATGAAAAACAACTCAAACAAAAATTGATGCAAGTATTTATCACTAACTCTTAGTGCAGAAAACATTGTATTAATAAGGTTTTCTTGGCAAACTTTAAGTGCAAGTAATTTGGACCTTGGTCCCAGCGAATTTATAATTATAGAAGTTGCTTGATGACTTCATAGTATTGATAAATTCAGGAAATGCTAGATGCATTGATTGCTAGATTCTCTAGCCTAATATTATTAATTACCTAGGGAGTGCTAGATTCTCTAGCCTAATATTATCAATTACCTAGGGAGTGCTACATTCTCTAGCCTAATATTATCAATTACCTAGGGAGACTGAGTGTGGTCAATTATTACTTGTCGAGAATAATTCTAGGTCTGCAGTGGATTTAATGGCTTGGTCACTGTGACTTGTACTTGTTTAGGTACGGACCACTGGGTTTCCACTGAGAGCTATGAAACATCTCTGCAAATACTAATTGCACTACATTCAATCTGGGTTTATTACTCAGCTGTGTTACTCCATTTAGCTGGCTGCAGGAGAATTGATTTACTGCTGACTAATTTGTTATTGTTGGCAGGCTTAGGCTTGTTCACATTCAGAACTTTACCGGTGAGTAAGTAGCCACCTGCAGATTGGAGCATATTCATACCCAATCGTTTAACATGTCCAGTTATGAACTGGTAATAGTAGTCTGCTCCTACTAGTAAATCTACATTGTTAAGGCGGTCAGACGTTAACTTGTTGTCAACCAAATTAATTTCACGTTCCTGCAGGAAATGGGCTGTGTACCCCAGACCCTTAATATTTAGGTCAAAAGGTATTTGATCTACAACAATGGCTTGGATAGCCTTGGCATGACTACCTAGTCATACAAGCGGTTGAACTACTGAGTATTCATGGGTTCCTCGATTTATCATGAACCCTTACAGGTTTAATTTTACCTGTCTGATTGGTTGTAAATTGAGTGCCTCTGCCGCTTTTTGAGTAATGAAAGTTCTCTGGGAACCTTGATCAAATAACCCACGAGTGGTGATCTTGACTCCTCTGTTCTTTACTTGAAGTTAGGCAGTGGGCAAAGTTGCATCCACTTGAGATGCTTGTAAAATTACGCTGTACACATCTCGCACCTTGCAGCACTGTACTGGTGTAGATTCTCTACCTCCTATTCTAGGATTGACATAATTTGTCCTAACCAATTTGCACATTGCAGCATAATGCATGCCCCTTCTACACCTATTGCAGGTGTTCAGTGGGGTGTCACAGCTATTAACATCATGTGATTTGAGACACCTAGTACATTTGTGTAACTGTTTGAGTCGTCTGACTCTTGTGTCTCTATTAGGGTAATTGGTACATTTGTACAGAGAATGTTTTTGATTGCAAAACAAGCACATTCCCCATCCTACAGCTCGTTTAGGGGTTACCGGTTTAGGTAAAACAGTACCTGCAGGTTGTGATGGTTTTGTTGCTTGCATTTGCTTGTTATTTATTCTCTTGGGCTGCTTGCTCGTTGCAGGGTGCGGTCACGGCGTTGGCGCTCTCTCAGTTGTTGGCTGACGTCTGGTGCGAGCAGGTCGCTGTTGTTGGTGTGTGGTGTGCCGGCTAGCCTGTGGGGGCAGCTGGCGTTATGGCGTCGTCGGTGACGCGGATTCGGAGGGTGGATTCTGCAGGATTGGAGTTCTCGGCGGCTGCTGATTGGGCGTTGGTGGAAGTGACGCTTTTGGATGTTTTCCAGGTGGACCTGCTCACTGTTTACGGCCTTGAGAAGATCTCTGACAAGCGTGTGGTGATCAAGTTCTCTGCCTCTGGTCCATATCAGCGTTTTGTGAGTGATTTTGCTGGGCGTTCTCATCTGCTCCCGGGCTCTGCTGGTACTGTGGAGGTGTCGGACCGGTGTGTGGCGCCGACGATTGTCAGCATCCATGGAGTTCCCTTGGACTTTCCCGAGGAGGTCCTTCGCACCTGCTTCTCTCGGTTCGGTACTGTATTCACTCACCGTATAACCTGCCTCTGTTCAGGCCGCCTGTCGGGCTTGAGGACCAATGTGCGGACCCTTGGCATGCGCTTGACGCGTGATATTCCTTCTCAGGTCAAGTTCTACGGCTTTAACATGCGGGTTTTCTATGAGGATCAACCACGTACCTGTTTTCGGTGTGGTTTGCGAGGGCATCTTGCGGCCGGTTGCACTGCTTCCGGGATGGGGGAACCAACTATCTTCCAGGAGGGTGATTTTCCCCCCTTGGGGGTTGGGGGGCCAAGCCTGGTGGTGCAGAGACCGTGTTTGTCCCCCGCGGCCCCTCCTCGTTGTTGGTGCCTTCTGCTTCGACTGATCCTACTCCGGCTGTTCAGCAGTTTGGCCCACCTGGCTCGTTGGTGTCTGATGTGGCGCCCCCACTTCCTGTGCACGTCGTCACTGCGGAGGTTCATCGGGCTTCAGATGTTGCTGCCATGGAGACAGGTACGTCTGTGGAAGCGGCTATATCGTGTGTAGGTGGGAGTGGCGATCCTGCAGGCCCTTCGTGTGGGGTTGCTTCTTCGTCTGGTGGCCGTTCATCCGATGTGGTTGCTGCTGCTCCGGAGGTGCTGCGGTCCTCTCGTGGCTCTAGAGGGCCTTCCTCGGTCGCGACGTCGGACCAGCCCCGTCGTAAGCGGGAGGCACGGGCGCGTTCCTCTGACAAAGGTCCTCCCATTAAGAGAGGGGGTCTACGGCTGGAGCTGCTGTGGCGTGCGCCCCTCCTCCTCCTCCCTCTGGTAGCCTGATGCGGTCTGTTGCACCCGGGGCCCCCTCTGGGGGCAGTGACGCCCCAGCAGCAGTTGCGGTTGATCAGTGGGTGGTGTCCTCTGGTGTGGAAGGTCCTGGACAGGATGCGCTGACGTTGAAGTTTACAAAGTCAACAAAGTGTGCGAGCGCCGACGTTCCTGTGGGGCCCTCCTCTGCAGGGTTGCCAGATGGTGCGCCTACTGTTCCTACTGCCTCCCATGTGGGGGCTCTGCTCCACCTTCTACGGGGGCTGTGGGGTTGGTGGGGTCCTCATTGCCTTCCTGATGGCGCCCTCTCTGACTTGTGCGACGCTGAATGTGCGTGAATTGCGTGACTTGGCTGTACAGATGGGCTTGGTGGCTGTGCTCCGTGAGCAACGTGTAGATGTAGCCTTTATTCAGGAGCATAATGTGCGTGACTTGAGTGCTTTGTCTGGGTTGACTGATGATTTTCAGGTAGTGCTTAATCCGCCGAGGATGTCCTTTGGGGGCACGCTGATGCTGTTCTCCCGGAGGGCGTCCATTTCCGTGCTTCACACGGAGATGGATGAAGATGGCCGGGTGTTGTTCGCTCGTGTGCGGTACCTCGGGGTGGAGATTCCCTTATTAACTGTGTATGCTCCTTCTGGCACGGTGCGTCGCAAGGAGAGGGAGGAGTTTTTCCAGGGTGGGCTGTTACACTTCTTGCGTCATGACACAAGGGACATGGTTTTTGGGGGTGATTTTAATTGTCACTCTCGCCCGGGATTGCAATAGTGCGCATCCGCAGAATGTTTCTCGGGCGTTGGTCTCCACCTGACAGAGTTGTGGGTTTCGTGATGCTGCTCTCATGTTTGGGGGCGATTTGGAATTCACCTTTGCTGCGCGAGGGGCGTGTTCCAGGCTGGATCGTTTTTATGTTCATGGGCGGGAGGGCTCTGTTTTTGCGTTTCGTGCAGTTCCTGTTGCCTTTTCTGATCATTGTTTAGTTGTGGTGCGTGTTGCTGTTCATAGTCAGGTTCGTGTGGGGAGGGGTTGGTGGAAGTTGAATTGTCGGTTGTTGCGTTGTCCTTGGGTGCGTGAGGAGTTTCGTGGGTGGTGGGTGGGGCTTGTTGCTCGCAAGTGCGAGTTTTCGTCTGTGTTGGACTGGTGAGAGTGGTGTAAGGTGAAATGCAAGTCCTTTTTTGTTGTGGTTGCGAGGCGTGAGGCAGCTGGGCGGTTTAGTTTGTTGCGCTTTCTTCAGGCGCGGTTGACTCGGTTGTATGTGTTGCTAAATGGTGGGGCTGATTGTTTTGATGCTATTTCGGTGTGTAAGGAGCGCATTTGTGGTTTGCGGGAGGAGTTGGCAGAAGGGGTTCGGGTGCGGGCTCGTGTTGACGAGCGTGTGTCTGGTGAACGGCTTTCTCCTTTTCTTTTGCGAAAGGAGAAAGCCCTTCGGGACTCGGTTCTTTTCACCGGTCTCCAGCGTCCGGACGGTTCTGTTTTGTCTAACACGGATGGGGTCCTGTTGTATGTGCAGCAGGAATTGGGAGCGCTGTATGGGGAGGTAGGGGTGGATGAGGATTTGGCTGCTTTCTTTTTGCGTCACTGCTCTCCTGGTTTGTCAGCTGCGGGTTGTTCCGCTTTGGTGAGGGACGTGTCGTCGGCTGAGCTCTGGGATGTGGTGCGGTCTTTCCGTTCCGGCAGAGTGCCTGGCTCGGATGGGTTCCCTGTGGAATTTTATGTGACTTTCTGGGATGTGATTGGGGAGGCTTTTTTGGAGGTGGTGCGATTTTGTTTCCTGACCTGTTCCTTACCCGCATCCCATTATGATGGGGTTGTAAGGTTGCTTCCGAAGCCAGGTGATTTGCGTTTTCTGTTGAATTGGACGCCGATCACCCTGTTAAATGTTGATTATAAGGTTGTCTCGAAGTTGCTGGCAGGTCGGTGTCGGGATGTTATTGGTTCTGTGGTTTCGGTTGAGCAATTTTGTGGCATTCCGGGTAGGTCTTTGCTTCAGTGCAATGCTCTTTTACGTGATGTGCTTCTGTGTGCCTCTGAGCTTCGCCTACCTGCGGCGATGCTCAGCTTAGATTGGTCGAAAGCATTCGACCGTGTGTCGATGGGCTTTGTACTGCAGGCTATGGAGAGGTTCGGGTTTCCTCCGTTGTTTCTTTCTTGGGTTTGTATGTTGTATGCCCGCTGTCATAGTCGTGTGTGCATTAATGGTTTTTTTAGTGCCCCCTTTGCCGTTCGCCGCTCGGTGCGGCAAGGGTGTCCCTTCTCTATGCTCCTTTATGTTATTTTTCAGGAGCCTTTGTTTCGTGCGGTTAAGTCATGTGCTCTGGTGGTTCCTCCGAGGCTGCCTGCTGGTCTCTGTTTACCGATCTGTGGGTATGCTGACGATACGGTTCTGTTTGTGGCGACCGATGGCTCTGTGGTTGCGGTTCAGGACCTTGTTCGGCGTTTTTAGCTGGCCTCTGGGGCCCTTCTTAATAGGGATAAGTCCTGTCTGATGGGGCTGGGGAGCTGGACCTCCCGTTCGGTGTGGGCGGGGTCGTGGTTTCTAGTGGTCAGGTCGCTTCGGGTTCTCGGAATTACTTGGTTTAGCTCGTATGCCCAATCCTTGGAGTGGAATTGGGATGCGGTGTCTCGGTCGGTTGAGGTGGCGGTTGGGTTGTTATCCTCGCGTCCATTGACGGTTTATCAGTGGGCGATTGTTGTTACTAGCAAAGTTCTTTCGAGGGTGTGGTTTTTAGCTCACTGCTTCCCCCTGGATCAGCGGCGTGCTCATAGGTTGGAGTGCAGAGTCTATCGGTATGTGTGGTGTGGGAAGTATCATCCGGTTCGTCGCTCCTCCATGGTTTTGCGGGTGGAGGAGGGGGGTGTGTGCATCCCTGATGTTTTTACCAAGGCATTGGCTTTGTTTTGGGTGTCGTTGCGTCAGTATTTGGGGGTGGGTGGGGGCCTCGGTGCGCTTGGGATTTATTTCTGTTCTGTTCGGTTTAGCTATTTGCTTGAGTTAGGGGCTGGGTGTGAGGTCGCCTTTTGTACACCTGCTGTGTATTCGTGGGCAGTTGGGATTCTGCGGAAGCTCTGTCATGTTCCAGGGTTTTTGTCCCTGTCGTGTCGGGGGGTTTATGGGGTTCTCCTTCGTCGTGTGACCCATCGGGTTGAGGGTTTGTTTCCATGCTGGGATTGGGGGGGGATTTGGTCGGTCTTGGGTGGGCGGCATTTGGCTCCGCAGCAGCGGGAGTTTCTCTTTCGGATGCTGCACGAGTCCTTGCCGTCGAATGATCGTTTGTGTATGCTTGGGTTGCGTTCTTCCGCGACGTGTGCACATTGTGGATTGGTTGAGACGCAGTTACATGTTTTTTATTTTTGTGAGAGGGTACAGGGTTTAGTTGCTTGGTTGCGTGATGTGATTGCGGTGTTCTGTGGGCTCGGGTTTCAGGGGGATGTTTTACGGTTCCTGTTTCATTCATTTCCTCAGGGCTCCGGGCGACTTCGGAACACTCCGAGTGTCTTGATTGCAGATTATGTGTTTTGCGTGTGGGTTTGGCGTTTGGAGGGCTATGGGGTTCGCCGGATTCTGGGTTTTCTTCGGGGGCGTTTGCGTTTCACATGGTGGTGGTTGCGGCGTGCTTTTCCGGTGAGGTTTGCTGATTGGTTCACTGACGCATATGTTCAGGGTGATGCTTTGGGGTTGGTGGGGGGTCGGGGGTTTGATTAGTGTTTTGGTATGGTGTCGATGGATTTGAGGGCTTCTTGGGTCATTTGGGCGTTTGGGTTGTAAGTATTCCCCATGCCCCCTGAGGGCTTCCTCGGCTGTGCGTTGTGTGTATTTGCCTGCGCTGTGCTTTTGTGTTGCTCCTTGTGTGTGTCTTTGTTGTGTGTGTTTTGTATTCCATTGCCGGATCCTGCGTGTTCCGCTGTTTTTTTTGTGTGTTTGTTTATTTGTGTGGGCGTTTTTTGTGGTGTGTATGTGTATGTATCTTTTCGTTTGTTCCACCGGTTCCTGCGTTCTCCGGTGCTGTGCTCCTGGTTATGTGGGCTTCTGCCTTGTGTGTGTGGCCCTTTTGGGTACTTTTATCCGTCATGCTTCATGTAATTTTTCCCTTGTGTTATTTTAATATATATATATATATTTTTTTTTTTTTTATGCTGCTGGCTTATTATGTGTAGCTGCTCTGTGTGAGCCTTTGTGTTCTCTGTGTTACTCGTGTGGATCTTGTGTTATGCATGATTGGATTTCTTTTTTATGTTGTATTCATGTACAAAAAAAAAAAAAAAAAAAAAAGTCTTCATGCTCTTGCATTTGTTCTGTATAATGTTTGTTGTCTTAAGAGTTCTTTGGGTTCTTTACTATGTACTTTGTCAGGCTTTGTCTTTACTATGTACTTTGTTTGTATCTTTTTTATTGTGTATATTGTACTTTTATAAATAAAAAAAAAATTATTCTCTTGTGAGTTCTTGGTGTACTCTGGGGAGCAATTACTGGGCTCTTTGGAGTGCTCTTTGGACTATTAGGTCTCTTAGGAGCACCTTTGGGGCTCTTGGGCCTTACTGATGAATCAGTGTTTGACTTATTGTTATTACATCGATTATTAGTACCCTTATTACCTAGTGACAGTGTCACTTTAGGAGTTCCAGGTAAGAAAACTGATGTGGGTACAGTTTCGGTGCATTCAGAAGAGGCATTAGGTGCCTGGTTTGCTGAATTATTGCTTATATTGCGCAAACCTGTAAATATATCCTGCATTGACAGGGCATTACCATTCTGGTATACATATAACTGATTGAGTGTGTCGCCAGACAATTTTCTTTGGATGATAATTTTAGTCATCCACTCAGCAGTTGGGTGATCCACCTCTTTACTGAAGGAATTTAACAGTGACTCAAGCTGAAAACTAAAGGCTTGTAAAGAGTCAACTGATTGTTATGGTGGAGACAAATCTAGTAATTGATGTACAAGGTTTATAACAGTCTTCTCATTGTTAGCACTTACTCTAGAAGGCTGGTGTGAGAAATTGTGACCATTACTTGTGTGGCTTAAGGCTTCTTTCTTAGCCTCAGCTTTAATTACAGCTTCGGCTGCTGCTGCAGCATTAGCTTTATCATTTTCTGGTTCAGATTCACTGATTATTACAGCTTCACTAAGAGTTTCATCTGCAGCTTCACTTGTTTCTCTGGGTTCCTGTGAGGAGCTAGTTAATTCAGTAGCCTCATGCATTGAATTTATAGAATCCAGGGAACATTGAGAAGAGCTGTCTGAAAATTGATCAGACTCTGTAAATAAATTATTACGTGAAGTTTTATTGGATGAGATGGTAGAAAATGAAGGTTGTACTTCAGTTGTTGATCCTGTGTAGTGATCAGTATTGATTAGAAGATTCTCCTCATTTTGAGTTGGCTCATGTATTTCATCTGAGCTGGGTGTTTGCTCGGGTGTAGGTCTACTACAAAAATGTTCTATCCACTCAGGAACATTTTGTGTCGCACGCACTTTGTTATACTGATCTAACTTGTCTTGAATTGTATTTTCATAGTTGGCAAGATCAGATTCTATCAGACGTAATTCGTCTGGGTCAGTATTACTGCTAAGGAGTATGTTCCTATAAGACTCGATTATATCCTTCACCTGGACATATTTTTGGCTAGCCACCTTTGTGGAAATGTTTAGCTCGAAGAAGTCAACTGAGTTGGTTCCTAAACAGTTGTCACATTTGTCAAGTAGTCTTGATAGGTGATTTTGAAGACCTCTCAGGCCAATACAGATTCTCCTTAACTGTTCAGGAGTAGCCATTCTGGCTGTAAGTTTGAGCCTTACAGGGCTTATATAGCTACTTGGACAGCTATGGTACTTGCTCCTTTATGTAGAACAGGTATAATTATTGACAGCCTGATATTTTCTTGAGGCTGATTGTAATTTACCTCATTTAGAGGTTAGCTACCTACCTAATAATAAGCAACTAAGATTTGAGTGGTACCTTGGTATCTCATAGGTTGGGGTATGGGGTCAACTACAGCTCATCGGATGGGGTATGGGGGTCAACTACAGCTCATGGGTTGGGGTATGGGGTCAGCTACATCTCATGGGTTGGGGTATGGGGTCAACTACAGCTCATGGGTTGGGGTATTTGGTCAACTACAGCTCTCGGGTTGGGGTATGGGGTCCACTACAGCTCATAGCTTGGGGTATTAGGTAAACTTTAGCTCTCGGGTTGCGGTATATGGTCAACTATAGCTCACGAATTGGGGAATGGGGTCACCTGCAGTCACAGGTTGATGTATGGGGTCAACTACAGCTCACGTTTTGGGGTATGGGGTCAACTACAGCTCATGGGTTGGAGTATGGCGTCAACTACAGCTCACGTACTGGGGTATGGGGTCAACTACAGCTCATGGGTTGGGGTATGGGGTCAACTACAGCTCATGGGTTGGGGTATGGGGTCGCCAACAGTCACAGGTTGGGGTATGGGGTCAAATATAGCTCATGGGTTGGGGTCACCAACAGTCACAGGTTGGGGTATGGGGTCAACGACAGCTCATGGGTTGGGGTATGGGGTCATCTATAGCTCACTGGTTGGGGTATGGGTTCCACTACAGCTCACGGGTAGGGGTATGGGGTCATCTATAGCTCACGGGTTGGGGTATGGGTTCCACTACAACTCACGGGTTGGGGTATGGGGTCAACTACAGTCACAGGTTAGGGTATGGGGACAACTACAGCTCATGCGTTGGGGTATAGGGTTAGGTAAAACTCATAGGTTGGGTTATGGGGTCAACTACAGCTCACGTGTTGGGGTATGGGGACAACTACAGCTCATGGGTTAGGGTATGGGGTCACTGTTACCTATCGTTCGTTACGGCTCGTGACCCTACAGCAGCCAAGCTTTAATTATGTCTAGGGATACAACTGCTGCTCTCTAAAGCGGGTCACCAGTATAACCCCATGAATGATAACAGGCTAAGAATTAAAAGTATTTCTCCCTTAGGACTGAAGAATATACATATAACTTATAATATATATATTCAATACAGTATAATATAAAAACACAGATGGTCAAGTTAACTTGTACAACCAAACAAAAAGTATTGTCTCTCACATAATATAATATAATAAAATAATGGCACAACATGAATGTTACAGACTTAACTTTACAAAGATGTGATCTCTCCTGTCCCGTATCAGCTACTGAGCTACTCGGCTGTCGCTGCCCATAATTCTCTCCTCCTCTGCCTCATCCAGGATGAGGGATGGAAACTAAAGACTTTTTAATATTTAAAACTAATTGAACAACCACTTGTTCTCAAAACACATAAGAATGCAAATTAAATATAATAGTTACTTGCAAAATATATAAGTACAATGTCACCTGCTTAATTACAGTAAATAAACAATTATATAACCTTAGTAAAAGTGACATCTGGAACTCCCAACTGAGCAGGTCCAGCAATTCTAATTTCCCGAATCTAACAGGTATTAGACGTGTGAAGAGCCACCGCGCTCCTGTCCCCACTGACATTGCCACTCCACACGATAATTTACAAAAACACAATATGTACATGTATGATGAAATGGAACAGAATAAGTTTAAATTAAATTTATATACGTATCCAGCTAGGAGTACGTAACACTTCCACCTCCCAAAAAAAAATGCAATGGATTGAAGATCAATGGTATTTTTTCCAAAGTAAGATGTATGACACTTGAAATTTATGGTATTAATTACACCAAACATGTAAAAGTAATAACACATTTCTGGACAAAAATGAAAACATTCCCAATAAATTCTTACAGGAAACTCAGAAATTTCAGTCTTTTGACTATGTTCTACATATGTTTCACTGGAGTATGCAAATTTATCTCTCGAGGGTACTATCTCATTTATTTCACTTTGTTTCAGATCATATTTCACACTCCTATCAACATTATCATTATTAGCATGAATAGAATTGTCAATAAACGTAGCTGCTTTCACACAGTTATCACGGCAATTTATCTTTCTATCTGTTTCTACTATTTCTCTAAGATCAGTCCCATATTTCCATGTGATTCCTTTTCCACATGGTGAATTTTTCCAAGACAGACTCCATTTTCCATTACTCCCTTTTTCTGGAGCTGAACTGCTTACTTGAAGCTGCCTGGATGTAAGGTAGTTTAGGGACTTCTCCTGGGTATGCTCTGACAAAGACATCTGCTTCTCATCACTCTTGATCCTCTTTGGAACACATACTCTCGCCCAATGGATATTAAAATTAGAGAAATTAGCATTAAACCTCACAATTATGTATAAAGCTTTCCCATTCATAGAACCTTCCGAAACACAAGACACCGACTTAGCAAACCTTTGACCTTCAAACCAAGAAATACAACCTAAGATAAGTGCAAAGGCTACCTGATCGAACTGACTCAGATGATCCATAAGGAACACAGAAATCAATTTCCTCATAACTCTGTCATAACGATCAGTGAAAGAAAACAGGCATATGCCTAGGCAATATATCTCAATCATAACTCTCAAGACAAGTTCACACCTCCTGATGGTGAACTTGAACACAACACACACTTTCATCAACCTTCTAGTCTTCCAAAAGACTAAATAAAACATGCCGAAAACTTGACAACCCTCACCATCACTTCCCAAGGGATTTACGCCTGATGACAAACAATCAACCAAGAGGTTTAAGAGTCGTAACATCTTGAAGATGCACAGCAGATTACCTGGGAAACGCCCAAGGACAATCTGAAACCCTTCACAATGATTAAGACTAGGTAGGATAACCTTATCCCCCAACTTGAAATACACACCTGGAGCCTCAAACATCTGCTCCCCAGTATGATTTAATACTTCACCATCAATATGACTCTGAAAGTCAACTCCAATATGACTCTAAAAGTCAACACCACACTTGAGTGGAACATACACTTTCATCACTCGTGCATCAAAATAAACTGGATCTGAATATAGAGACACTGCTCTAGTATAACCCACCACTTCCTCAGAACAACTGGTTGCACAACCTACTTGAGTAAACTCTCTCTGCTCAACCACAAGGCTGGACAAAGATGTCCCACAGTCCATTACTTCACAAGAAAATGGCTCCTGCAGAATAAAAGTAGATTTCTGCATCCTACACACACTCTGACTCAATGTACCCAATGAGAAATGCTTACTCCTCGTGGAATAAGAATCACAACTCCGTAACTTAGATCCAAATGATACTTTACCACTCTCAATGGTTTTACCAAAATTTCCTCCCATGACTTCTGGAGCTGCTCGGAGTACTGTCTGTTCACAATCAATAATAACACTACTAAGCTGGGTCACATCCTCACAGACAA
This sequence comes from Procambarus clarkii, assembly GCF_040958095.1. Lineage (NCBI taxonomy): Eukaryota > Metazoa > Arthropoda > Malacostraca > Decapoda > Cambaridae > Procambarus > Procambarus clarkii. The sequence goes on from NC_091232.1 coordinate 21,549,300, forward strand.
CTGCAGAGGGAGGCTCAATGGGTCTCCATCTACTCAACAGAAGCTGATCCTCTGGCTGCTTTCCCACACTCTCCAGAACTGGATCTACAGTACAGACTGTCTCCTTGCTTCTCACTGAAATCTTAAGGTCAGTTCTACTCAATGCACATAAATTAAGGGAATCTGAAACGAGCGGGCAAGTAACAGGTAGTTTGACCTCTCACCTATACTATCACCTTGACTAGGGTGAGGCAGGGCCTCTACAACAGACTTACTCTCGACAACTGATTCTAAACTCGGAGTGAGCGGGAATACTTCTGCCAACCCGACATCTTGTCCTAAACCATTCACTTGGCTGGAATACAATAGAGTCGTGGCTTTTAAGTTTCTCTCAACTCCTGGCACAACGTTCGTAGTGAGCGGGCAAGACAATGGTACATGGACATCCTTTCCCAATTTATTGGAATAAAGCAGAGTCATAGTATCAGGCTTACTCTCAACAACTAGGTTGGACACACATGAATCTGGAACAACCACATCCCACTTCTCCACTGAAGGGGTACTGGTTACTGGAACAAATGCTTGAGTAACAACATTAGAACTGACAACTGGATTTATAATAGTTTTGACATCAGCACAGGTAGAATGGACAAAACCATCTTCTACAACAGGTTGTTCATTCATAGAACTAACTGCAGCACAGCCAGAATAAACATGGTCTGCAACTGGCTGTTTACACAAACGGGGATCAATCTCACCCACAACATGATTTATGGCCACATCATTACCCAATATAACATCCACACCTGGGATGGGCAACTGGGTACTAACACCCACAGTGCATAAACTTGGTGTAATGGTGGATCTGAAATTAATGTCTATTAGAGGTACAGTCTTACATCCTGCAACACTCTGAAGAACAACAAACTTTCCAGTCTCTCTCTTTTCAACATCAGAAAGAATACTGGATGAAATTATGGTTTGGGAAGCACCGGTATCACGAAGAATAACCACTGGCTTCCACTTCCCATTAATACACAAAACTTCACCTGAAGACATATATGGTGAATACTGTTTCACCCAATTGGGGTTTACAGTTTCATGTTTATTAGTAAATTTATTTTGCACACCTCTACAATAAATGAGACCAGATGGTCGTAACTCAGGGTGCAATATAAAACAGGAATTAATTCCATGGCCTTTTCTCTTACAATGGGAACAGGACCTTACAGTGGACACACCTGTGGAACCCACTGTAGGTTTAGAAATAACCTTATTATTATTTGACATTCCTGACAAGGAAGTAGCAGGATTAGGTTTTGTAAGAGAAGAGCTCATGGGAGTAACTGGAGCACTAGGACTGGATGGATTCTGATAAGGAGTTCGGTGAGCATTATAATTTACTCTACGACTAGACTTAGGTGAAGTGGCCGTAAACTGGGCCTTAGTCAACAACTCATGCTCATCCGCGAGCTTTGACAGCTCATAGATGTCTGTTACATTCTTTTGTTCTGCAATAAAAGTAGACAACTTGTCTGGGAGACATGACAATACTTCTTCCATTATAAGAAGATTCTTTAGAGCATCAAACTCAGTTACTGAAAGTGACTTTAACCATCTGTTGCAAAAATTCGTCTTCTGGCGAGTAAAATCTGCTATTGTCTGATCGCTTACCCTCCTTAGGTTCCGAAACTTCTGCCTGTGTGCCTCTGGATTTAATTGATACGCATTTAAGATGCTTTTCTTTACAAATTCATAATCAAAGCTATGAGCGTCGGGTAGGGATGTAAAAACCTCCTGACTACGCCCCTTAAATTGAGACTGCATAATGGCTACCCATTGATCCCTTGGCCAGTTCATACTGATGGCAATCTTATAAAAATGTGCAAAGAAAACCTCAGGATCCTCCTCATTAAACATGGGTAACTCTATATACTTATTCATCCTTATGGGATTATTATCACTATTTGTTGAAACATTACTAGTATTTCCATGCCCAGCTGCCATACACTGTGTTTCAAGCCTTAAGTTAGTGTCAGCCATTTGTTGTTGAATCTCAAATTGTTGCTTCTTGGTGGCTTCTAGTTGCAACTCAATTAAACATCTTCTATTTTGTGCCTCAAGTTCTAAACGCCTAGTCTCAAGCTCCCTCTGCTGAGCTTCAGCCTCTAATATTTTCTGTTCTTTTTGAGCTTCAAGTTCTAATATTCTCTGTTCTTTTTGAGCTTCAAGCTTAGCATTGGCTATTTGCGCTTCTAACTCAAGACGCTTTAACGACATCCGGTCACTCGACGCCTCTTTTAACTCCTCCAAAATTTCTTCGTCTAACTCTCCATTCTCAACAAAATGCGTCACAATGACTTTCACAAGTTGGGCTTTAACCATTCTATTGTTGGCGGTCAAATCCAACTGATTTGCCATTTGTACTAACTCAGACTTTTCATGGCTCTGAATTCCCTCAAAGTCTGGATGAGCCAACAGCGACAACACTTGCTCCTCCATATTTACTACACTTGGCACTTGATTAACAACAATATTTAAAACAATGGCACTGCACTACACTTCACTTGTAAAATTGTCACCACACTGAAAATTCGCTTGGCCTCACTGCACAAACAGAATATATAGGATGACTTACCTCAAAATCGTGAAACGTTGTTACTTGACACACAGGAAGGCTTGCTTGGCACATGGAATAGTTCTTAAGAAACAGACACCTAGCACAATGGTACCTAGGAAGACAAGTTTAGATTAGCAAAGTTAAGTTTAAGTTGGAACAATATTTCCCAGCACAGGCCCCCATAACTCTATGTTACCTATCGTTCGTTACGGCTCGTGACCTTACAGCAGCCAAGCTTTAATTATGTCTAGGGATACAACTGCTGCTCCCTAAAGCAGGTCACCAGTATAACCCCATGAATGATAACAGGCTAAGAATTAAAAGTATTTCTCCCTTAGGGCTGAAGAATATACATATAACTTATAATATATATATTCAATACAGTATAATATAAAAACACAGATGGTCAAGTTAACTTATACAACCAAACAAAAAGTATTGTCTCTCACATAATATAATATAATAAAATCATGACACAACAAGAATGTTACAGACTTAACTCTACAAAGATGTGATCTCTCCTGTCCCGTATCAGCTACTGAGCTACTCGGCTGTCGCTGCCCATAATTCTCTCCTCCTCTGCCTCATCCAGGATGAGGGATGGAAACTAAAGACTTTTTAATATTTAAAACTAATTGAACAACCACTTGTTCTCAAAACACATAAGAATGCAAATTAAATATAATAGTTACTTGCAAAATATATAAGTACAATGCCACCTGCTTAATTACAGTAAATAAACAATTATATAAACTTAGTAAAAGTGACATCTGGAACTCCCAACTGAACAGGTCCAGCAATTCTAATTTCCCGAATCTAATAGGTATTAGACGTGTGAAGAGCTACCGCGCTCCTGTCCCCACTGACATTGCCACACCACACGATAATTTACAAAAACACAATATGTACATGTATGATGAAATGGAACAGAATAAGTTTAAATTAAATTTATAAACGTATCCAGCTAGGAGAACATAACAGTCACAGGTTGTGGTATGGGGTCATCTACAGCTCACGGGTTGGGGTATAGGGTCAACTACAGCTCATGGGTTGGGGTATGGGGTCAACTACAGCTCACAGGTTGGGGTATGGGGTCAAATATAGCTCACGGGTTGGGGTATGGGGTCAACTACAGCTCCCAGGTTGGGGTATGGGGTCAGCTACAGCTCATGGATTGGGGTATGGGGTCAGATATATCTAATGGGTTGGGTATGGGGTCAACTACAGCTCACAGGTTGGGGTAAGCTACAGCTCATAGGTTGGGGTATGGGGTTAGCTACAGCTCACAGGTTGGGGTATGGGGTCAGCTACAGCTCATGGGTTGGGGTATGGGGTCAGCTACATCTCATGGGTTGGGGTATGGGGTCAGCTACATCTCATGGGATGGGGTATGGGGTCAACTACAGTCACAGGTTGGGGAATGGGGGTCCCCTACAGCACATGAGTTGGAGTATGGGTTCAACTACAGCTCACAGGTTGGGGTACGGGGTCAACTTTAGCTCACGGATTGGGGTATGGGGTCAACTACAGCTCATGGGTTGGGGTATTTGGTCAACTACAGCTCACGGGTTGGGGTATGGGGTCCACTACAGCTCATTGCTTGGGGTATGGGGTCAGCTGCAGCTCATGGGTTGGGGTATGGGGTCATCTACATCTCATGGGTTGGGGTATGGGGTCAACTACAGCTCATGGGATGGGGTATGGGGTCAACTACAGTCACTGGTTGGGGTATGGGGGTCCCCTACAGCACATGAGTTGGAGTATGGGTTCAACTACAGATCACAGGTTGGGGTACGGGGTCAACTTTAGCTCACGGATAAGGGGTATGGAGTCAACTACAGCTCATGGGTTGGGGTACTTGGTCAACTACAGCTCACGGGTTGGGGTATGGGGTCCACTACAGCTCATAGCTTGGGGTATTAGGTAAACTTTAGCTCTCGGGTTGGGATATAGGGTCAACTATAGCACACGAATTGGGGTATGGGGTCACCTGCAGTCACATGTTGATGTATGGGGTCAACTACAGCTCACGTGTTGGGGTATGGGGTCAACTACAGCTTATGGGTTGGGGTATGGAGTCAACTACAGCTCATAGGTGGGTTTCGGGGTCAACTGCAGCTCATGGATTGGGGTGTGGGGTCAACTACAGCTCACGGGTTGGGGTATGGGGTCAACTACAGCTCATGGTTTGGGGTATGGGGTCACCAACAGTCACAGGTTGGGGTATGGGGTCAAATATAGCTCATGGGTTGGGGTATGGGGTCACCAACAGTCACAGGTTGGGGTATGGGGTCAACGACAGCTCATGGGTTGGGGTATGGGGTCATCTATAGCTCACTGGTTGGGGTATGGGTTCCACTACAGCTCACGGGTTGGAGTATGGGGTCATCTATAGCTCACGGTTGGGCTATGGGTTCCACTACAGCTCACGGGTTGGGGTATGGGGTCAACTACAGTCACAGGTTCGGGTATGGGGACAACTACAGCTCATGGGTTGGGGTATAGGGTTAGGTAAAACTCATAGGTTGGGTTATGGGGTCAACTACAGCTCACGTGTTGGGGTATGGGGTCAACTATAGCTCATTAGTTTGGGTATGGGGTCACCTACAGTCACAGGTTGTGGTATGGGGTCATCTACAGCTCACGGGTTGGGGTATAGGGTCAAGTACAGCTCATGGGTTGGGGTATGGGGTCAACTACAGCTCACGGGTTGGGGTATGGGGTCAACTACAGCTCACGGGTTGGGGTATGGGGTCAACTACAGTCACAGGTTGGGGTATGGGGTCCACTACAGCTCATGGCTTGGGGTAGGGGGTCAACTACAGCTCACAGATTGGGGTATGGGGTCAACTTTAACTCACGGGTTGGGGTATGGGGTCAACTTCAGCTCGCGGTGTGGGGTATGGGGTCAAGTACAGCTCAAGGGTTGGGGTATGGGGTTCACTACAGGTCAAGGGTTGGTGTATGGGGTCAACTACAGCTCACGGGTTGGGTTATGGGGTCAACTACAGCTTACAGATTGGTGTATGGGGTCAACTATAGCTCACGAGTAGGGGTATGGGGTCAACTGCAGCTCACAGATTGGTGTATGGGGTCAACTACAGCTCACGAGTTAGGGTTTGGGGTTAACTACAGCTCACAGATTGGGGTATGGGGTCAACTACAGCTCACGAGTTGGGGTATGGGGTCAACTACAGCTCACGAGTTGGGGTATGGGGTCAACTACAGCTCACACATTAGGGTATAGGTATGTGTTATCTGGGGCTTGACTCAATTATTTAATTACTTGCTTATTTAATTTAATAACGAAGGACCACCCACTTTTGAGAAAAGAGGGAAACTAATAAAAAGTGATCATTAGGAAACACACTGAAGAACCAGTGTCTATGGATAAGTATTAGAAAGAATAATCACTTAAATAAATAATGGACTGTATGATTAATTAACTAAAGTCAGAGCCTCAAACACCTACATTTTTGGGGGGGGGGGTATTGCTAGAACTTCATATACGTCTAGGAACTAGTTTGGTTCGTCACCAGTTCATTGTTGAGTAAATAATATTATGACCTAAAATGTTATAGAGTCAAATGTGTAAACTCAAATAGTGAATATTAATGATTATTAAATTAAAGAGCAATCATCTAAGTAAACACATAAATTTCCAATAATAAGATATGGTAAGAATATTCAATATGATAATCTTGCAAATTTGTATAACAATAAAATGGAAGAATTAAATGTATACAAAAAAAGTCTTAGCTTTAAGACGATTTCTATGACATCGTTCGTGATCTCAGGATCTCCACATAGAAGAAATTAGAGGTGAATAACACGAATGTTGTTAACGACTCGTTGACTCCTCACATACGAGCTGTAATTTAAAAGATATTAAGTAGCATTGGACTAGGCTACTTTAATCTCAATATTCATGAAAATAGAAAATAAACATTAATGCGGTACTAACGTTGGATTTGGGGTCGTCTAACTATATAATGACAGACTACTCACGAAATATACAATCTTAAATGATGCATCAAGATAGAAACTATACTTAACTTGAGCGCAGTAACTACTGAAGTCTGCCGATATCGCGTCTGCCAGTCCCAGACTTTCACGGCGTTGTACACGTGTTTGTGGGTTTTGGCTTAATTCTCGACGCGTTATTGATTGGCCGAGCACTATGGAGCACGTGGAAGAATAATTATTCGGTATTAGTTGAGTATTAGTGTAATTCTTGCTGATAACTCCCCAACGCCACGTGTTTCGCCACTCTGACGCCAAGACCTTCCTCTCTCTAAGCACGCTCGCTGCACAATGGCGTCTCCGCCTTCCCCAACCTGCATCTCGCATTCACCACAGAAATTATTAATCACGAATACTACTATTTTGCGCAATTGTGGTTGAAATATTTTAATAAGGACTGGGTTGTGATTCTAGGGATTTAAATATTATCGCTTTCTCGTCAAATGGTTGAAACGGGAAATGGAGAAGATTTTAGTTTTCTCCATGGCATTCACGCGTGACAGAAAACTATTACTTGATAACAATTGTAACTAAAAACTCTCGATTTAGAATTATTGGGAGTTATGTTATCCGTAAATAATTATCACAGGGAATACTGATGATTTTAGAGAACCACATTCAATTCTCTAACACATTGGTAATAAATGTGTTTAACTAGACATTATCTGACGCAATGTTGATGCTTTATTTCGTAAGAATTCTAGCATTAATACGCAGATACAATGGTTAGTTTATGTTAACACTACTGTTAGTAAATTTAGTGACTACTGTAGTTAATATATAATAATAATTATTTATTATAATACAACAGTAGTGTATTAGTGTTGGAAATTTCCAACATAACTCCGGGAAGATTTCTCGGGTCGCAGTGCAATGTTGAGTACTGACATACCTATCCCGAAGTTAGTATTAATGTTAGTATGTTAGTACACACATAACGGATGTCCCGTAATTGTCAAGGACATACAAGAAATTTGAGTCTTGTAAAGAAATTCATGTTGAATGGAACATGTTATTGTGAATCATCTAAAGTTAATGACTAATAAAGCCTACAATGTTCTCTGTGACTGGAGTCGCTATGACATGTAACGTTTATGTTACTAAGTCTAAAGTTTTGCAAAATCATAGATACTCTAGATGAAATAATGTTATTGTTGATAGCCTATACAAACAAATTAAGAATTAAACATTGGAATATTAAATGATTAAGTTATCTGCAATCAGGAACTCTCTAAAGCTTACAATAAACTCAACAACTAGGGTCGCAGTGACTAGGGTCGTTTCACGGGTTATTAGTTCTCTTTAGTTTCACTTACGTATTGGTAAGTTTGCAAGTTTGTTCGTGCTGCGCTCCTACAATAATTAAGCAGAAACGAATGAAAAACAACTCAAACAAAAATTGATGCAAGTATTTATCACTAACTCTTAGTGCAGAAAACATTGTATTAATAAGGTTTTCTTGGCAAACTTTAAGTGCAAGTAATTTGGACCTTGGTCCCAGCGAATTTATAATTATAGAAGTTGCTTGATGACTTCATAGTATTGATAAATTCAGGAAATGCTAGATGCATTGATTGCTAGATTCTCTAGCCTAATATTATTAATTACCTAGGGAGTGCTAGATTCTCTAGCCTAATATTATCAATTCAAAACCACCTCTTGAGTCAAGAGAGATACGTTTTAGACTACACAATGAAACTGCTATAGACAATTTTATAACTGCTACTGATAATGTCAACTGGGAGTCCGAGTTAGGTAACATAGAGGACATCAACCTAGCAGTTCAATCTTTTCTTCAAAAAACTCTTAGCCTTTATAATACCCACTGTCCTATGCTTACAAAACAAGTCACAACCAAAAGGCTTAACAATCCCTGGCTTACAAAGGGAATACTTAAATCTATTAATAAAAAACATGACCTTGAGAAGAAGTATAGGTTAGGAATTGTCTCCAAAGAATTCTCAAAGAATTACTCATTATTGCTATCTAAGATAATTAGACGAGCCAAAACTAAATACTACGAAGATAAATTTACCCAAATAAAGAGCAACATTAAACAAACTTGGAGAACAATTTCACAAATATTGGGATGAAAGAAGTCTATAAATAACAAACCGACTCTCCTGTCTAATAACGATGATCAGCTTTCAGCCTCTGATTCTGCTATTGAGTTCAATAGGTTCTTCTCTTCCATTGGTTCATCCCTTGCTAATGATATTCCATCTTCCAGTACTGACACTAAGGACTATCTTACAGGTAACTATCCACAGTCTCTGTACCTAAAGCCTATTAATTCCACTGACGTCAATGAGATAATCCTTTCCCTTAAAACCAAGTCTGGTGCCCTTGAGGAGATACCAACTTTAATCTACAAAAAAGCCTCCAGATCTTTAGCCCCTGCTATTGCTTTGCTCTTCAACAAGTCACTTGAACTCCAAACCTTTCCAGATATTCTAAAAAAAGCGAGAGTAACGCCTGTCCACAAATGTGGTGATCTCACAGATGTTAACAACTACAGACCTATATCAATCCTGCCAAACTTGTCAAAAAATTTTGAAAAACTAATCTATAAGCAGCTTTACTCATATCTAGCCAAACTCAATATACTTAGCCCTTGCCAATATGGCTTCAGGCCCAAAAAAAGCACTAACGATGCACTTGTTAGTATGCTTAACTCGATTTATACAGCTCTTGATAAAAATGAGTTCCCTGTTGGGTTATTTGTGAACCTGCGTAAAGCTTTCGATACTGTTAACTACCAAAACCTTCTTCTTAAATTACATCATTATGGTGTCAGAGGACACTCCCTACAATACCTCAAATCCTACCTTACTGACAGGCTCCAATGTGTTTCTGTGAATAATACAATTTCTCCCACCCTACCCATCAACATTGGTGTTCCCCAGGGCAGCATACTTGGCCCTCTCCTCTTTCTCATCTACATTAATGACCTTCCAAATGCCTCCCAACACCTCAAACCAATTCTATTTGCTGACGACACAACCTTCATTTACTCCAGTCATGATCCCCTTGCTCTAAATGCCACAGTAAATACTGAGCTAAATAAAGTTCATCTGTGGCTAACTGCCAACAAACTCACCCTTAACATTGACAAAACTTTCTATATTCTGTTTGGCAATAAATCCTCTAATCAAATAAATCTCAAAATAAACAATACCCAAATTTGTAACAAATTAGATGGCAAATTCCTTGGCATTCTCATTGACCACAAGCTGAATTTCCAGGGACACATTCTAAACATATCAAAAAAAGTTTCAAAAACTGTTGGCATTCTTTCTAAGATCAGATATTATGTACCACGCCCTGCCCTGGTGACTCTCTATTACTCCCTTATCTATCCATATCTCAACTATGGTATTTGTGCTTGGGGCTCTACTACCCAAAATCATTTACGTCCTCTAATTACTCAACACAAAGCTGCTATTAGGACAATATCCAATTCTGGCCCCAGACATCACTCGGTACCCCTACTCAAATCTCTGAATATGTTAGACATTAAGTCACTGCACATTCTCTCATGTGTATTATACATATATAAAACGCTAAACTATAATGCCAATCCTGATCTCAAAAGCTTCATAGAAGGTTGTAACAGAACCCATGAGCACCACACCAGAAATAAATACAGTTTTGATATTCCTAGAGTACGACTTAATCAAACCAGAAATGCTCTACAAATCAAGGGGCCCAGAATGTGGAATGACCTTCCCAACCATGTTAAAGACTGTACCTCTCTCAACCAGTTTAAGTTAAAAACGAAGCTATACCTAATAAATTCCCTGTAACCTACCTTACCCCTCTGTTGTCAACCCATGTATGTTTTTTTTTTTTTTTTTTTTTTTTTTCAAATCAACGCTGTTTGAATGTAATTTTCTGTAATAATTTGTAATTGTATTTGTGCTGCTTTTTCAACAATGTTCCCCCCTCTTTTACCTCTATTTTTATTTGTACTCAACACATCTTATTCTTTTTACCCATTAGTTTTAAGCTTTAGTCATTAATGTTTTTCCTGCCCGAAACGCTTTGCGTAATAGTGGCTTTAGGCATTGTATGTACTAGCTCTATCTATAAAGCCAACAAACTTTGTAAAATCTCTTTATGTATGTACCTTACCTAAAAAAAATTATTATTATTATTATTATTATTATTATAATTACCTAGGGAGTGCTAGATTCTCTAGCCTAATATTATCAATTACCTAGGGAGACTGAGTGTGGTCAATTATTACTTGTCGAGAATAATTCTAGGTCTGCAGTGGATTTAATGGCTTGGTCACTGTGACTTGTACTTGTTTAGGTACGGACCACTGGGTTTCCACTGAGAGCTATGAAATATCTCGGCAAGTACTAATTGCACTACATTCAATCTGGGTTTATTAATCAGCTGTGTTACTCCTTTTAGCTGGCTGCAGGAGAATTGATTTACTGCTGACTAATTTGTTATTGTTGGCAGGCTTAGGCTTGTTCACATTCAGAACTTTACCGGTGAGTAAGTAGCCACCTGCAGATTGGAGCATATTCATACCCAATCGTTTAACATGTCCAGTTATGAACTGGTAATAGTAGTCTGCTCCTACTAGTAAATCTACATTGTTAAGGCGGTCAGACGTTAACTTGTTGTCAGCCAAATTAATTTCACGTTCCTGCAGGAAGTGGGCTGTGTACCCCAGACCCTTAATATTTAGGTCAAAAGGTATTTCATCTACAACAATGGCTTGGATAGCCTTGGCATGACTACCTAGTCGTACAAGCGGTTGAGCTACTGAGTATTCATGGGTTCCTCGATTTATCATGAACCCTTACAGGTTTAATTTTACCTGTCTGATTGGTTGTAAATTGAGTGCCTCTGCCGCTTTTTGAGTAATGAAAGTTCTCTGGGAACCTTGATCAAATAACCCACGAGTGGTGATCTTGACTCCTCTGTTCTTTACTTGAAGTTAGGCAGTGGGCAAAGTTGCATCCACTTGAGATGCTTGTAAAATTACGCTGTACACATCTCGCACCTTGCAGCACTGTACTGGTGTAGATTCTCTACCTCCTATTCTAGGATTGACATAATTTGTCCTAACCAATTTGCACAGTGCAGCGTAATGCTTGCCCCTTCTACACCTATTGCAGGTGTTCAGTGGGGTGTCACAGCTATTAACATCATGTGATTTGAGACACCTAGTACATTTGTGTAACTGTTTGAGTCGTCTGACTCTTGTGTCTCTATTAGGGTAATTGGTACATTTGTACAGAGAATGTTTTTGATTGCAAAACAAGCACATTCCCCATCCTACAGCTCGTTTAGGGGTTACCGGTTTAGGTAAAACAGTACCTGCAGGTTGTGATGGTTTTGTTGCTTGCATTTGCTTGTTATTTATTCTCTTGGGCTGCTTCTCGTTGCAGGGTGCGGTCACGGCGTTGGCGCTCTCTCAGTTGTTGGCTGACGTCTGGTGCGAGCAGGTCGCTGTTGTTGGTGTGTGGTGTGCCGGCTAGCCTGTGGGGGCAGCTGGCGTTATGGCGTCGTCGGTGACGCGGATTCGGAGGGTGGATTCTGCAGGATTGGAGTTCTCGGCGGCTGCTGATTGGGCGTTGGTGGAAGTGACGCTTTTGGATGTTTTCCAGGTGGACCTGCTCACTGTTTACGGCCTTGAGAAGATCTCTGACAAGCGTGTGGTGATCAAGTTCTCTGCCCCTGGTCCATATCAGCGTTTTGTGAGTGATTTTGCTGGGCATTCTCATCTGCTCCCGGGCTCTGCTGGTACTGTGGAGGTGTCGGACCGGTGTGTGGCGCCGACGTTTGTCAGCATCCATGGAGTTCCCTTGGACTTTCCCGAGGAGGCCCTTCGCACCTGCTTCTCTCGGTTCGGTACTGTATTCACTCACTGTATAACCTGCCTCCGCTCAGGCCGCCTGTCGGGCTTGAGGACTAATGTGCGGACCCTTGGCATGCGCTTGACGCGTGATATTCCTTCTCAGGTCAAGTTCTACGGCTTTAACATGCGGGTTTTCTATGAGGATCAACCACACACCTGTTTTCGGTGTGGTTTGCGAGGGCATCTTGCGGCCGGTTGCACTGCTTCCGGGATGGGGGAACCAGCTATCTTCCAGGAGGGTGATTTTCCCCCCTTGGGGGTTGGTGGGGCCAAGCCTGGTGGTGCAGAGACCGTGTTTGTCCCCCGCGGCCCCTCCTCGTTGTTGGTGCCTTCTGCTTCGACTGATCCTACTCCGGCTGTTCAGCAGTTTGGCCCACCTGGCTCGTTGGTGTCTGATGTGGCGCCCCCACTTCCTGTGCACGTCGTCACTGCGGAGGTTCATCGGGCTTCAGATGTTGCTGCCATAGAGACAGGTACGTCTGTGGAAGCTGCTCCATCGTGTGTAGGTGGGAGTGGCGATCCTGCAGGCCCTTCGTGTGGGGTTGCTCCTTCGTCTGGTGGCCGTTCATCCGATGTGGTTGCTGCTGCTCCGGAGGTGCTGCAGTCCTCTCGTGGCTCTAGAGGGCCTTCCCCGGTCGCGACGTCGGACCAGCCCCGTCGTAAGCGGGAGGCACGGGCGCGTTCCTCTGACAAAGGTCCTCCCATTAAGCGAGGGGGTCTACGGCTGGAGCTGCTGTGGCGTGCGCCCCTCCTCCTCCTCCCTCTGGTAGCCTGATGCGGTCTGTTGCACCCGGGGCCCCCTCTGGGAGCAGTGACGCCCCAGCAGCAGTTGCGGTTGATCAGTGGGTGGTGTCCTCTGGTGTGGAAGGTCCTGGACGGGATGCGCTGACGTTGAAGTTTACAAAGTCTACAAAGTGTGCGAGCGCCGACGTTCCTGTGGGGCCCTTCTCTGCAGGGTTGCCAGATGGTGCGCCTACTGTTCCTACTGCCTCCCATGTGGGGGGCTCTGCTCCACCTTCTACGTGGGCTGTGCGGTTGGTGGGGTCCTCATTGCCTTCCTGATGGCGCCCTCTCTGATTTGTGCGACGCTGAATGTGCGTGGATTGCGTGACTTGGCTGTACAGATGGGCTTGGTGGCTGTGCTCCGTGAGCAACGTGTAGATGTAGCCTTTATTCAGGAGCATAATGTGCGTGACTTGAGTGCTTTGTCTGGGTTGACTGATGATTTTCATGTAGTGCTTAATCCGCCGAGGATGTCCTTTGGGGGCACGCTGATGCTGTTCACCCGGAGGGCGTCCATTTCCGTGCTTCACACGGAGATGGATGAAGATGGCTGGGTGTTGTTCGCTCGTGTGCGGTACCTCGGGGTGGAGATTCCCTTATTAACTGTGTATGCTCCTTCTGGCACGGCGCGTCGCAAGGAGAGGGAGGAGTTTTTCCAGGGTGGGCTGTTACACTTCTTGCGTCATGACACAAGGGACATGGTTTTTGGGGGTGATTTTAACCCTTGCACTGCTCACCTATTTTCGGCAAAAACGTCTTGGTGCAATTGTCAAGGACATATTTTTGTTATTTTTACAAATGTTCAGGTAAATTAAATGTCAAAATGTTTCCAAAGTCAACTATTTCCATTTCAAAACACAAATAGTAATGAAAACATTAAAAAACATTAAAATATAGCCAAATTAAAAAACAAAAAGCACAACTCTCTGAGCGCCTAAAGGCGCTTTGCGCAGTGCAGTGGTTAATTGTGTCACTCTCGCACGGGATTGCAATAGTGCGCATCCGCAGTATGTTTCTCGGGCGTTGGTCTCCACCTTACAGAGTTGTGGGTTTCGTGATGCTGCTCTCATGTTTGGGGGCGATTTGGAATTCACCTTTGCTGCGCGAGGGGCGTGTTCCAGGCTGGATCGTTTTTATGTTCATGGGCGGGAGGGCTCTGTTTTTGCGTTTCGTACAGTTCCTGTTGCCTTTTCTGATCATTGTTTGGTTGTGGTGCGTGTTGCTGTTCATAGTCAGGTTCGTGTGGGGAGGGGTTGGTGGAAGTTGAATTGTCGGTTGTTGCGTTGTCCTTGGGTACATGAGGAGGGGTTCGTGGGTGGTGGGTGGGGCTTGTTGCTCGCAAGTGCGAGTTTTCGTCTGTGTTGGACTGGTGGGAGTGGTGCAAGGTCAAATGCAAGTCCTTTTTAGTTGTGGTTGCGAGGCGTGAGGCGGCGGGGCGGTTTGGTTTGTTGCGCTTTCTTCAGGCGCGGTTGACTCGGTTGTATGTGTTACTAAATGGTGGGGCTGATTGTTTTGATGCTATTTCGGTGTGTAAGGAGCGCATTTGTGGTTTGCGGGAGGAGTTGGCAGAAGGGGTTCGGGTGCGGGCTCGTGTTGACGAGCGTGTGTCTGGTGAACGGCTTTCTCCTTTTCTTTTGCGAAAGGAGAAAGCCCTTCGGGACTCGGTTCTTTTCACCGGTCTCCAGCGTCCGGACGGTTCTGTTTTGTCTAACACGGATGGGGTCCTGTTGTATGTGCAGCAGGAATTGGGAGCGCTGTATGGGGAGGTAGGGGTGGATGAGGATTTGGCTGCTTTCTTTTTGCGTCACTGCTCTCCTGGTTTGTCAGCTGAAGGTTGTTCCGCTTTGGTGAGGGACGTGTCGTCGGCTGAGCTCTGGGATGTGGTGCGGTCTTTCCGTTCCGGCAGAGTGCCTGGCTCGGATGGGCTCCCTGTGGAATTTTATGTGACTTTCTGCGATGTGATTGGGGAGGCTTTTTTGGAGGTGGTGCGATTTTGTTTCCTGACCTGTTCCTTACCCGCATCCCATTATGATGGGGTTGTGAGGTTGCTTCCGAAGCCAGGTGATTTGCGTTTTCTGTCGAATTGGAGGCCGATCACCCTGTTAAATGTTGATTATAAGGTTGTCTCGAAGTTGCTGGCAGGTCGGTGTCGGGATGTTATTGGTTCTGTGGTTTCGGTTGAGCAATTTTGTGGCATTCCGGGTAGGTCTTTGCTTCAGTGCAATGCTCTTTTACGTGATGTGCTTCTGTGTGCCTCTGAGCTTCGCCTACCTGCGGCGATGCTCAGCTTAGATTGGTCGAAAGCATTCGACCGTGTGTCGATGGGCTTTGTACTGCAGGCTATGGAGAGGATCGGGTTTCCTCCGTTGTTTCTTTCTTGGGTTTGTATGTTGTATGCCCGCTGTCATAGTCGTGTGTGCATTAATGTTTTTTTTAGTGCCCCCTTTGCTGTTCGCCGCTCGGTGCAGCAAGGGTGTCCCTTCTCTATGCTCCTTTATGTTATTTTTCAGGAGCCTTTGTTTCGTGCGGTTAAGTCATGTGCTTTGGTGGTTCCTCCGAGGCTGCCTGCTGGTCTCTGTTTACCGATCTGTGGGTATGCTGACGATACGGTTCTGTTTGTGGCGACCGATGGCTCTGTGGTTGCGGTTCAGGACCTTGTTCGGCGTTTTGAGCTGGCAACTGGGGCCCTTGTTAATAAGGATAAGTCCTGTCTGATTGGGCTGGGGAGCTGGACCTCCCGTTCGGTGTGGGCGGGGTCGTGGTTTCCAGTGGTCAGGTCGCTTCGGGTTCTCGGAATTACTTGGTTTAGCTCGTATGCCCAATCCTTGGAGTGGAATTGGGATGCGGTGTCTCGGTCGGTTGAGGTGGCGGTTGGGTTGTTATCCTCGCGTCCATTGACGGTTTATCAGCGGGCGATTGTTGTTACTAGCAAAGTTCTTTCGAGGGTGTGGTTTTTGGCTCAGTGCTTCCCCCTGGATCAGTGGCGTGCTCATAGGTTGGAGTGCAGAGTCTATCGGTATGTGTGGTGTAGGAAGTATCATCCGGTTCGTCGCTCCTCCATGGTTTTGCGGGTGGAGGAGGGGGGTGTGTGCATCCCTGATGTTTTTACCAAGGCATTGGCTTTGTTTTGGGTGTCGTTGCGTCAGTATTTGGGGGTGGGTGGGGGCCTCGGTGCGCTTGGGATTTATTTCTGTTCTGTTCGGTTTAGCTATTTGCTTGAGTTAGGGGCTGGGTGTGAGGTCGCCTTTTGTACACCTGCTGTGTATTCGTGGGCAGTTGGGATTCTGCGGAAGCTCTGTCGTGTTCCAGGGTTTTTGTCCCTGTCGTGTCGGGGGGTTTATGGGGTTCTCCTTCGTCGTGTGACCCATCGGGTTGAGGGTTTGTTTCCATGCTGGGATTGGGGGGGGATTTGGTCGGTCTTGGGTGGGCGGCATTTGGCTCCGCAGCAGCGGGAGTTTCTCTTTCGGATGCTGCACGAGTCCTTGCCGTCGAATGATCGTTTGTGTATGCTTGGGTTGCGTTCTTCCGCGACGTGTGCACATTGTGGATTGGTTGAGACGCAGTTACATGTGTTTTATTTTTGTGAGAGGGTACAGGGTTTAGTTGCTTGGTTGCGTGATGTGATTGCGGTGTTCTGTGGGCTCGGGTTTCAGGGGGATGTTTTACGGTTCCTGTTTCTTTCGTTTCCTCAGGGCTCCGGGCGGCTTCGGAACACTCTGTGTGTCTTAATTGCGGATTATGTGTTTTGCGTGTGGGTTGGGCGTTTGGAGGGCTATAGGGTTCGCCGGATTCTGGGTTTTCTTCGGGGGCGTTTGCGTTTCACATGGTGGTGGTTGCGGCGTGCTTTTCCGGTGAGGTTTGCTGATTGGTTCACTGACGCGTATGTTCAGGGTGATGCTTTGGGGTTGGTGGGGGTCGGGGGTTTGATTAGTGTTTTGGTGTGGTGTCGATGGATTTGGGGGGGGGAGGGCTTCTTGGGTCATTTGGGCGTTTGGGTTGTGGGTATTCCCCCTGCCCCCTGAGGGCTTCCTCGGCGGTGCGTTGTGTGTGTTTGCCTGCGCTGTGCTTTTGTGTTGCTCCTTGTGTGTGTGTCCTTGTTGTGTGTGTTTTGTGTTCCTTTGCCGGATCCTGCGTGTTCCGCTGTTTTTTTTTTGTGTGTGTTTGTTTATTTGTGTGGGCGTTTTTTGTGGTGTGTATGTGTATGTATCTTTTCGTTTGTTCCACCGGTTCCTGCGTGCTCCGGTGCTGTGCTCCTGGTTATGTGGGCTTCTGCCTTGTGTGTGTGGCCCTTTTGGGTACTTTTATCCATCATGCTTCATGTAATTTTTCCCTTGTGTTATTTTAATATTTTTTTTTTTTTTTTTTTATGCCGCTGGCTTATTATGTGTAGCTGCTCTGTGTGAGCCTTTGTGTTCTCTGTGTTACTCGTGTGGATCTTGTGTTATGCATGATTGGATTTCTTTTTTATGTTGTATTCATGTACAAAAAAAAAAAAAAAAAAAAAAGTCTTCATGCTCTTGCATTTGTTCTGTATAATGTTTGTTGTCTTAAGAGTTCTTTGGGTTCTTTACTATGTACTTTGTCAGGCTTTGTCTTTACTATGTACTTTGTTTGTATCTTTTTTATTGTGTATATTGTACTTTTATAAATAAAAAAAAAAATTATTCTCTTGTGAGTTCTTGGTGTACTCTGGGGAGCAATTACTGGGCTCTTTGGAGTGCTCTTTGGACTATTAGGTCTCTTAGGAGCACCTTTGGGGCTCTTGGGCCTTACTGATGAATCAGTGTTTGACTTATTGTTATTACATCGATTATTAGTACCCTTATTACCTAGTGACAGTGTCACTTTAGGAGTTCCAGGTAAGAAAACTGATGTGGGTACAGTTTCGGTGCATTCAGAAGAGGCATTAGGTGCCTGGTTTGTTGAATTATTGCTTATATTGCGCAAACCTGTAAATATATCCTGCATTGACAGGGCATTACCATTCTGGTATATATATAACTGATTGAGTGTGTCGCCAGACAATTTTCTTTGGATGATAATTTTAGTCATCCACTCAGCAGTTGGGTGATCCACCTCTTTACTGAAGGAATTTAACAGTGACTCAAGCTGAAAACTAAAGGCTTGTAAAGAGTCAACTGATTGTTCTGGTGGAGACAAATCTAGTAATTGATGTACAAGGTTTATAACAGTCTTCTCATTGTTAGCACTTACTCTAGAAGGCTGGTGTGAGAAATTGTGACCATTACTTGTGTGGCTTAAGGCTTCTTGCTTAGCCTCAGCTTTAATTACAGCTTCGGCTGCTGGTGCAGCATTAGCCTTTTCATTTTCT
This sequence comes from Procambarus clarkii, assembly GCF_040958095.1. NCBI lineage: Eukaryota > Metazoa > Arthropoda > Malacostraca > Decapoda > Cambaridae > Procambarus > Procambarus clarkii. Next base: position 21,567,918 of record NC_091232.1, read on the forward strand.
GGTTCAGATTCACTGATTATTACAGCTTCACTAAGAGTTTCATCTGCAGCTTCACTTGTTTCTCTGGGTTCCTGTGAGGAGCTAGTTAATTCAGTGGCCTCATGCATTGAAGTTATAGAATCCAGGGAACATTGAGAAGAACTGTCTGAAAATTGATCAGACTCTGTAAATAAATTATTACGTGAAGTTTTATTGGATGAGATGGTAGAAAATGAAGGTTGTACTTCAGTTGTTGATCCTGTGTAGTGATCAGTATTGATTAGAAGATTTTCCTCATTTTGAGTTGGCTCATGTATTTCATCTGAGCTGGGTGTTTGCTCGGGTGTAGGTCTACTACAAAAATGTTCTATCCACTCAGGAACATTTTGTGTCGCACGCACTTTGTTATAGTGATCTAACTTGTCTTGAATTGTATTTTCATAGTTGGGTCAGTTTTCTGGGTCAGTATTACTGCTAAGGAGTATGTTCCTATAAGACTCGATTATATCCTTCACCTGGACCTATTTTTGGCTAGCCACCTTTGTGGAAATGTTTAGCTCGAAGAAGTCAACTGAGTTGGTTCCTAAACAGTTGTCACACTTGTCAAGTAGTCTTGATAGGTGATTTTGAAGACCTCTCAGGCCAATACAGATTCTCCTTAACTGTTCAGGAGTAGCCATTCTGGCTGTAAGTTTGAGCCTTACAGGGCTTATATAGCTACTTGGACAGCTATGGTACTTGCTCCTTTATGTAGAACAGGTATAATTATTGACAGCCTGATATTTTCTTGAGGCTGATTGTAATTTACCTCATTTAGAGGTTAGCTACCTACCTAATAATAAGCAACTAAGATTTGAGTGGTACCTTGGTATCTCATAGGTTGGGGTATGGGGTCAACTACAGCTCATCAGATGGGGTATGGGGGTCAACTACAGCTCATGGGTTGGGGTATGGGGTCAGCTACATCTCATGGGTTGGGGTATGGGGTCAACTACAGCTCATGGGAGCTGTAGTTGACCACCATTCACCACCTTCCCTACAATTCACCATCTTCCCTACAATTCACCACATTCCCTACAATTTACTACCTTCTCCAAAATTCACCACCTCCCCAACTGTTCCCCACCTTCTCTACAATTCAACACCTCCCCTACCATTCACCACCTCCCCTACCGTTCACCATCTTCCCTACAATTCACCATCTTCTCTGCAATTCACCACCTTTTCTACAATTCACCATCTTCCCTACAATTCACCACCTTCCCTACAATTCACCACATTCCCTACAATTTACCACCTTCTCCAAAATTCACCACCTCCCCTACTGTTCCCCACCTTCTCTACAATTCAACACCTCCCCTACCATTCACCACCTCCCCTACCGTTCACCATCTTCTCTACAATTCACCACATTCCCTACAATTCACCATCTTCTCTACAATTCACCACCTTCTCTACAATTCACCATCTTCTCTACAGTTCACCACCTTCCTTACAATTCACCATCTTCTCTACAATTCCCCACCTTTCCTACAATTCACCACCTTCCCTACAATTCACCACCTTCCCTACAATTCCCCACCTTCCCTACAATTCACCACCTTCCCTACAATTCACCACCTTCCCTACAATTCCCCACCTTCCCTACAATTCACCACCTCCCCTACCATTCACCGCCTCCCCTACCATTCACCACCTTCTCTACAATTCACCATCTCTACAATTCACCACCTCCCCTACCATTCACTACCTTCCCTACAATTCACCATCTTCTCTACAATTCACCACATTTCCTTCAATTCACCATCTTCTCTACAATTCACCACCTTCTCTACAATTCACCACCTTCCCTACAATTCCCCACCTTCCCTACAATTCACCACCTCCCCTACCATTCACCACCTCCCCTACCATTCACCACCTTCCCTACAATTCGCCCACCTTCCCTACAATTCCCCACCTTCCCTACAATTCCCCACCTTCCCTACAATTTACCACCTTCTCTACAATTCACCACCTTCCCTACAATTCACCACCTTCTCTACAATTCACCACCTTCCCTACAATTCACCACCTTCCCTACAATTCACCATCTTCTCTACAATTCACCACCTTCCCTACAATTCACCACCTTCCTGACCATTCACCACCTTCCCTACCATTCACCACCTTCCCTACCATTCACCACCTCCCCTACCATTCACCACCTTCCCTACTATTCACCACCTTCCCTACCATTCACCACCTTCCCTACCATTCACCACCTCCCCTACCATTCACCACCTTCCCTACTATTCACCACCTTCCCTACCATTCACCACCTCCCCTACCATTCACCACCTTCCCTACTATTCACCACCTTCCCTACCATTCACCACCTTCCTGACCATTCACACCTTCCCTATGCTGGCGATGAGTCACAATAACGTGGCTGTCAAGTCACAGTCGACTTGAGAATGGTCCAGGACGGACCGAAACTTCGTCGTCCCTTCAACTTCTAGTGTGTGGTCTGGTCAACACCTTCCCTACCATTCACCACCTCCCCTAACATTCACCACCTTCCTTACCATTCACCACCTTCCTGACCATTCTCTTCCCCTCCCTCCCTACTCTTCCCTTCCCTATTATGACCCCTTCCAAGTGCAATATAGGCATAATTGCCTGGCGCTTTCTCCTGATAATTCCCTCCTTCATTCCCTACCCTTCACCACCTTCCCTCACACAACCTCCCCATATTTCACCCCGTCCCGCCTCGTCTGTTATAGATAGAGATATCCGTTGACATGTTCTGAGCTCAGAACATGTTGTTTTAGATTCAGCTATTCAGAACTAAATATCCATGTAGCACGGGCTATAGTGACCCCGTAATATCCATGTAGCACGGGCTATAGTGAGCCCGTAATATCCATGTAGCACGGGCTATAGTGAGCCCGTAACATCCATGTAGCACGGGCTATAGTGAGCCCGTAATATCCATGTAGCACGGGCTATAGTTAGCCCGTAATTGAGTTCGATTATTCGTGATAATCTTGTTACTGTGATATTTGGGACGAAGTTTTAAATGGAGGTCTGGATTCCTCCTTTTCTCCTGTATCCCCCTCATGCTCAGAACAGTTCGTACCTAACTATATTAGCCACATCTCGTCTACAGACTATACAAGCCGGTGATTTCACGCTTACAACTTCAAGGTTGGGATTACCACTGACGTAACTACTGTGTTAGGAAGATCCGTGACAATGTCCAGGCGGTATTATAATAAGTATCATGGAGGCAAGTATGTTAACACATCAGTCGGGGCTTCGTGGGTGGAAGAGACCGTGGAAGAGGTTTATCCTCTACACTGCCGTCTGCACAGACTAATAATTGGTCCAGGAGGACAAACCATTAAGGGTCTTCTCCAGGAGTATAATGTCCGGGTGACCGTGCCACCAAAAGGAAGCGTTGCCCATTATATAGTTATTACAGGAACTCGCAAAAGTATTTCCTTAGCAAAAACTAAAATTGAAGAGATCTTGAAAGAAATAAAAGGAAGAAAATGAAAATGTTATGATTAAGGTTTTGAGGCATTATATAATACATAGGTTAGGTGTAGCATGTTTTGAGCAGATGCTCTTTTGTTTATATGAATTGTAAAGAGAAAGTCATGTAACGTATAACTATGACATCATTGTTTTTTGTTGTTCATAATAATGCAAGAGATCAAATTTGTTTCTCTTTTGCCCTACACATAACAGAAACTTCCTTTAATAGGTTAAGGACTCGATAGCTCACGGGAGCAACAGGAGTTAGTGTTAACAGGAGTTGCTATGGGTCATGTTGATCTCTCTAGGAGTTTAACAATGCACAAAGAACAGGGCTCTATCAAGGAACATATAATCGCCACACACAATGAAATGATCGAAAAGGGATACTTTGATGATCAACACAGAAATAATTGATAGATACAATGACAATAGAAGATTAGACATCAGAGAAGCACCGCATTTCAGGAAATCCAGATCAGCAATCAATAACCAGCTAATACACAATTACACTCTACCCACTTCAAGACCCCGGGCCTGTGCAGAAGCTGGACCAAATGTCCACAAAGCAGCAGAAGAACATAAGCAGCCAACATAAGAACATGTGTACTCACCTAGCTGTACTCACCTAGATGTGCTTGCAGGGGTTGAGCTTTGGGTCTTTCGTCCCGCCTCTAAACTGTCAATCAGCTGGTGTACAGGTTCCTGAGCCTACTGAGCTCTATCATATCTACATTTGAAACTGTGTATGGAGTCAGCCTCCACCACATCACTGTCTAATCATCACTGCTGCTCCAGATGTTCCACTAGGTTTCTTCGCACAGTCTTCTCCATCAGCTTACATGGTACGCAGATTAGGGACACTGGCCTGTAGTTCAGTGCCTCCTGCCTATCCCCTTTCTTGTATATTGGAACTTCGTCAGCTGCCTTCCAAATTTCTGGCAGTTCCCCTGTTGCCAGTGATTTGTTATACACTATGGAGAGTGGCAGGCACAGTGCTTCTGCTCCTTCCCTTAGTATCCAAGAGGAAATTCCATCTAGGCCAATAGCCTTTGTCACATCCACCTGTAGTAAACACTTCTTTACTTCCCCACTGGTAATCTCAAACTCTTCCAGTGGTTCCTGTTTAACTATTCCCTCTCTTATCTCTGGAATCTCTCCCTGTTCTAAGGTGAAGACCACCTGGAACTTCTTCCGTTTTCTGATCTGATACTCTTCTGTCTTCCAGTGTCGTAAGGTTCATTTCCCGCAGCCTTTCTTCGTAGTTCATGTGTGTGTGTGTGTGTGTGTGTGTGTGTGTGTGTGTGTGTGTGTGTGTGTGTGTGTGTGTGTGTGTGTGTGTGTGTGTGTGTGTGTGTGTACTCACCTAATTGTGCTTGCGGGGGTTGAGCTTTGGCTCTTTGGTCCCGCCTCTCAACTGTCAATCAACTGGTGTACAGATTCCTGAGCCTATTGGGCTCTATCATATCTACATTTGAAACTGTGAATGGAGTCAGACACCACCACATCACTTTCTAATGCATTCCATTTACTAACTACTCTGACACTGAAAAAGTTCTTTCTAACGTCTCTGTGGCTCATTTGGGTACTCAGCTTCCACCTGTGTCCCCTTGTTCGCGTCCCACCAGTGTTGAATAGTTCATCCTTGTTTACCCGGTCGATTCCCCTGAGGATTTTGTAGGTTGTGATCATGTCCCCCCTTACTCTTCTGTCTTCCAGTGTCGTAAGGTGCATTTCCCGCAGCCTTTCCTCATAACTCATGCCTCTTAGTTCTGGGACTAGTCTAGTAGCATACCTTTGGACTTTTTCCAGCTTCGTCTTGTGCTTGACAAGGTACGGGCTCCATGCTGGGGCCGCATACTCCAGGATTGGTCTTACATATGTGGTGTACAAGATTCTGAATGATTCCTTACACAGGTTCCTGAACGCCGTTCTGATGTTAGCCAGCCTCGCATATGCCGCAGACGTTATTCTCTTTATGTGGGTTTCAGGAGACAGGTTTGGTGTGATATCAACTCCTAGATCTTTCTCTCTGTCTGTTTCATTAAGTACTTCATCTCCTATTCTGTATCCTGTGCCTGGCCTCCTGTTTCCACTGCCTAGTTTCATTACTTTGCATTTACTCGGGTTGAACTTCAACAGCCATTTGTTGGACCATTCACTCAGTCTATCCAGGTCATCTTGTAGCCTCCTACTATCATCCTCTGTTTCAATCCTCCTCATAATTTTTGCATCGTCGGCAAACATTGAGAGGAACGAATCTATACCCTCTGGGAGATCATTTACATATACCAGAAACAGTATAGGTCCAAAGACTGACCCCTGCGGGACTCCACTTGTGACGTCTCGCCAATCTGAGACCTCACCCCTCACACAGACTCGTTGTCTCCTGTTGCTTAGGTACTCCTCTATCCACCGGAGTACCTTCCCTTTCACACCAGCCAGCATCTCCAACTTTTGCACTGTGTGTGTGTGTGTGTGTGTGTGTGTGTGTGTGTGTGTGTGTGTGTGTGTGTGTGTGTGTGTGTGTACTCACCTAGTTGTGCTTGCGGGGGTTGAGCTCTGGCTCTTTGGTCCCGCCTCTCAACCGTCAATCAACAGGTGTACAGGTTCCTGAGCCTTTTGGGCTCTATCATATCTACACTTGAAACTGTGTATGGAGTCAGCCTCCACCACATTGCTTCCTAATGCATTCCAGTTGTCAACCACCCTGACACTAAAAAAGTTCTTTCTAATATCTCTGTGGCTCATTTGGGCGCTCAGTTTCCACCTGTGTCCTTCAGTACGTGTGGCCCTTGTGTTAAATAGCCTGTCTTTATGAACCCTGTCGATTCCCTTGAGAATCTTGAATGTGGTGATCATGTCCCCCCTAACTCTTCTGTCTTCCAACGAAGTGAGGTTCAATTCCCGTAGTCTCTCCTCGTAGCTCATACCTCTCAGCTCGGGTACTAGTCTGGTGGCAAACCTTTGAACCTTTTCCAGTTTAGTCGTATGCTTGACTAGATATGGACTCCATGCTGGAGCCGCATACTCCAGGATTGGTCTGACATATGTGGTATATAATATTCTGAAAGATTCCTTACACAAGTTTCTAAAGGCCGTTCTTATGTTAGCCAACCTGGCTTATGCTGCTGATGTTATCCTCTTCATATGAGCTTCAGGGGACAGGTCTGGCGTGATATCAACCCCCAGGACTTTCTCTCTCTCTGACTCTTGAAGTATTTCATCTCCCAAGTGATACCTTGTATCTGGTCTCCTGCTTCCTACCCCTATCTTCATTACATTACATTTGCTTGGGTTAAACTCTAACATCCATTTGTTCGACCATTCCTGCAGCTTTTCCAGGTCTTCTTGAAGCCTCAAGCTGTCCTCCTCTGTCTTAAACCTTCTCATAATTTTGGCGTCGTCAGCAAACATTGAGAGGAATGAGTCTATACCCTCTGGGAGATCATTTACGTATATCAGAAACAGGATAGGTCCAGGCACAGAGCCCTGTGGGACTCCACTGGTGACTTCACGCCATTCTGATGTCTCACCCCTCACTATAACTCTGCTTCCTATTGCTTAGGTACTCCCTTATCCACTGGAGCGCCCTACCAGTTACTCCTGCCTGTTTCTTCAGCTTATGCATCAACCTCTTATGGGGTACTGTGTCAAAGGCTTTCCGACAGTCCAAAAAAATGCAGTCAGCCCATCCTTCTCTTTCTTGCTTAATCTTTGTGTCAGGGGACATATTTTCCCTGCTCTCTCGTGCACTGAATTAAGTACGAAATTGCATAGTGCACCAGTGATGTGCACCGTGATTCAACTTTCTGAATATAACTTTTCCACAGTCGTTTTGGGTGTCGTTGGACAGCCCATGACATTTGCTAGCCATTGATGTCATTCTGATCGCTGTATCAGGGCTGTGAAGGAAATTACAGGAGGGAGTTGATTGCAGGGAAATTTTGTACAAGTCAAGTGTAGAGAGGGAGGTATGGGGGGGGGGGTGGTTAACGGCCTTAGACCACCTCCCCCCTTATCACGTGTCCACCTCGTGTGAGAGGGGGTAGCGTCATGAGGCAGGTACGCCATTGGCCAAGGACTCTTGGGCCTCAGGAATGCTGAACTGTGATTGGCCAAGACCCTGAGGGGTACCGCATGGTTCCCCAGGCATAGTGTTGGCAGGAAAAGACATTCTTACCTAGGACGTTGCTGTCTGAGGACGTAATTTCCCGTGCTAGGCCAAGCATCGGGAAATACCGCCTGCAACGTTACTCAAATCACACCTATCATCTTGCTATCTTCCCGTGTGCCGTGCGTAAGAATCTGGTAATCGGAAAGGTGCTTGTACCGAACCGTGTGAACTTGTCATCTAGCCGCGTAATTGTGGGACGCCATCTTAGAGCAACTGGACTGAGTGAGGCGTTAGTTATCGGGCTACGAAAATGATATCCGCCGTCTATCGTATCTGTGTTTGAAGGTACTGTTGTGAGACGTGCTAGAGAAGGTTTCAGTGTTATGAGAGAAACCTTAAAAAGTTCTAATTCTGAGGAACAGTGAAGGACTCCGTCTCGGGTCTCGTGTACCGTGTAACACCGTGTACCGTCGTATCCTGGGGTACCGTTTCAAGTGGAAGGGCGTGGTACCGCATCCCTGCTGTTGTGCGCGCACCCTTGCCTGCCTAAGCTGGTGTGTCTGTGCCACCCTGGTCACTGTGTGTGGAGCTAACCCCGTGGTCTAGGACCCTGTGCTCCACCTGACCACGTGTAGGAAGTGAGGACGCCTACGTCATCATCCAGCAGCAGCAGTGGGAGTGTGATTGACGTGTATGTGTGAGTGCGAGAAGGTTGCGGGCCCGCATGATTGATGTAAGTACACTGTTTCCGTTTGGGTAATAAAACTCTGAAGCTGGGTTCGCCCCCAGTGTTCCATCTGTCCTTTGTCCCTGTGACCACCTGGTGAGGTGAATGGGAATTGGAGACGTGTGAGTCTACCCTGTTTGCCGTCATCAAGTTGAAGTTGGGCCCAACTGTGATTTTGACGTGTGTGAAGACATCTAGTGACACATTCAGAGGTAGAGTAAAGTTAGTTATTTGCTTCTATTTTTTCTATGTGCCGCGTATGTATTCCTGTAATTTGATTCCCTTTTTCAGCAGTGAAAAGTGGTAACAGGGAGATTTCCCTTGGTTATAAATTTTACTGTTGTGTTGTGGTAAAGTGTGAATTATTGGTGGATAATTTACTGGGGGAAGTCATTTACAAGTTTTGCCGTGAGTGGCAAGGATGTACTGTGTTGTACTGTGATGTACTGTGTTGTACCGTGTGTAAACCGTAGACAAGTTTGTCCTTGGTGGAAGGCGTTGTGTACTGTGAAGGATTCCGGGAGAATTAAAGTCAGTTAACGTCACCGGGGATCACGATTTACTTAACGAGGTCACTTGTTCGTTGAACATTGTTGTGATTAACGTAGGGACGTGTAAAGGCAACAGTCACAGTGAAGTTCACGCAGTGGAGGAATTGTCAAGTGAAGACTAACGTAGTGTTAACGATTTAACGAGCTGTCGTTAATTGAGTGATTAACGTAAGGGGTTGACGGTCTGTTATGATCGGAGTCAATTGCGCTGTAATTAAGCTGCTGTAATTCGTTGGACTGATCAGATCTGTCTGCGGACAGAGTGATTAAGCACTCGTAGCTAATTAAAGATAATTAGTAACCGCCACTTATTGAATTCACCAGGTGTTGATGTTGTTGTTTACACGGAGTGTTGTAAACTTGTGTGGTACAGTAGTCTACCCTCGTTAAGGTAATCTTGTCGTAAGACCGGAAGAGAACTGTCAGTTGAGACAGTAGGCTTTATCAATACTCGTCTGAATTAATAGGCTGTTGTATTCAGTAATTAATTGGGAATTACTCACCGAATGCTTGACTTTCAAGTTGTTGTAATTATTTGATGTACGAGTTATTGCTGCCATTTAAGTGTCGTTGAGACACGTGTGTATTAACGTAATTGTTTAAATTCAATTAGAGTAACTTTTGTTGTTGATTGTCCTGAGAGACAAGCGTTAACGTAAGATTTTTATAAGGGGTTATCATTCTTGGATTAACCGCCTTGTTGCTTGGTACCTCGTTGAGGGCAGCGAGCGCCAGTCAAGTCTTTGTGATTATAGTATTGGTCACCGTGAAGCCGTGACACTATTGATTGCAAGCTTGCGTCACCAGTAAGCACCACTTTGTTCAGTTCGTATCATTAGTCAGTCAGCGACGACGGGATAAGGAGACCGTGGGTCCATCAGGCTGTTGATTAGCTGTTCATTAATGTGCCACTGGAGTGACAGTAAAGTAACGTAAATTCACTGTGTAGTAGTTTTAGTTCTTGTTTTGTGAATAAATTGTTTTGTTATAGAAAACGGTCGTTTACGTCAAACCTTCCAATATTACTGCCCCACATTTCATGTTCTGCAACGCTTTGCCTGCTTATGCTCATATTAAGTCTGTATCTAAAGCTCGAGTCCATTGCACAGCACCACACTTCTATAAATAAGAAGTGAGAATCCGTCGGCTACCCATTATTAGTTGTCAAACTAGGAGGAGCCAGCGACCTAAGTGACAGGTGTTACCCGAGTGGTGTCACCTGGCGGTTTGCTCCCGCGGTCCTATGATCTTAGGCTTTAAGATTAAATATCTGCCACTGGCAGCTCTTGCTGTTTATGGTCTGCCTCTCTTGCGAGGTAGTTACGATTAACGTAACATCAATAGGACTTAATTCTTTTGATAACCTGTCAAAGAAAAAAAAATCTCACACTTTGTCACCTGATCATAGAATTCTATCAAGCCTGTAAGGCAAGATTTACCCTCCCTGAACCCATGTTGATGGGTTGTCACGAAGTCTCTTCTCTCCAGATGTGTTACTAGGTTTTTTCTCACAATCTTCTCCATCACCTTGCATGGTATACAAGTTAAGGACACTGGCCTGTAGTTCAGTGCCTTTTGTCTGTCACCCTTTTTAAATATTGGTACTACATTAGCAGTCTTCCATACTTCTGGTAGGTCTCCCGTTTCCAGTGACCTACTATACACTATGGATAGTGGCGAGCAAAGTGCTCCTGCACACTCTTTCAATACCCATGGTGAGATTCCATCCGGCCCAACAGCTTTTCTCACATCCAGCTTCAATAGCTGCTTCTTGACCTCATCTCTTGTAATTTCGAACCTTTCCAAGGTCACCTGGTTTGCTGCCACCTCTTCTAGCGCCGCGACATCTCCCTGTTCTATTGTAAACACTTCCTGGAACCTTTTGTTGAGTTCTTCACACACCTCTTTGTCATTCTCTGTGTACCTGTCCTCGCCCACCCTAAGTTTCATCACCGGTGCCTTCACTGTTGTCTTCCTCCTGATGTGACTGTGTAGTAGCTTTGGTTCGGTCTTGGCTTTATTAGCTATATCATTTTCATACCTTTTCCCAGCTGCTCTTCTCACACTAACATACTCGTTCCGGGTTCTCTGGTATCTCTCTCTACTTTCTGGTGTTCTGTTATTACGGAAGTTCCTCCATGCCGTTTTGTTCAGCTCCTTTGCTTTCATACATTCCCTATTAAGCCACGGATTCTTCTTTTGCTTCTCTGTTATTTCCTGTTGGGCTGGGACAAACCTGCTTACAGCCTCCTGACATTTTTGGGTGACATAGTCCATCATGTCTTGTACGGACTTGGTTCCGAGTTCTGTGTCCCAATGTATATCCCATAGGAATTTATTCATCTCCCATAGGAATTTATTCATCTTATTATGGGGCCTCGTAGCCTGGTGGATAGCGCGCAGGACTCGTAATTCTGTGGCGCGGGTTCGATTCCCGCACGAGGCAGAAACAAATGGGCAAAGTTTCTTTCACCCTGAATGCCCCTGTTACCTAGCAGTAAATAGGTACCTGGGTGTTAGTCAGCTGTCACGGGCTGCTTCCTGGGGGTGGAGGCCTGGTCAAAGACCGGGCCGCGGGGACACTAAAAGCCCCGAAATCAACTCAAGATAACCTCAAGAAGATCTCCTCATAGTTTTCCTTTCGGTACGCCAGCCCTTTGTTTCCCAGTTCTTTTTTGGGGGTGATAATTCCTAGCTCAACTAGGTACTCAAAGCTCAATACACTATGATCACTCATTCCCAAGGGGGCTTCCAACTTAACTTCCCTTATATCCGACTCATTTAGGGTTAATATCAGATCAAGCAAGTCTGGTTTATCCCCTCCTCTCGTTCTTGTCGGTCCCTTGACGTGTTGACTTAGAAAGTGTCTTGTTGCCACATCCAGCAGCTTAGCTCTCCATGTGTTTGGGCCTCCATGTGGGTCTCTGTTCCCCCAATCTATCTTTCCATGGTTGAAGTCTCCCATGATTAGTAGCCTGGATCCGTTCCTGCTAGCCACAGAAGCTGCTCTCTCTATTAAATTGATGGTGGCCAAATTGTTTCTATCATATTCCTGTCTGGGTCTTCTGACATTTGGTGGGGGGTTATATATGACTACTACTATAATTTTCTGTCCTCCAGTTGCTATGGTGCCTGATATGTAGTCACTGAAACCTTCACAGTTCTGAATTACCATCTCTTCGAAACTCCAACCTTCACTTAGTAGCAAAGCTACACCTCCTCCTCTCTCTTCTCTCTCTTTCCTCACTACATAGTAGCCCTGTGGAAACACTGCGTTTGTTATGGTGTTTGTTAGCTTTGTTTCTGTGAGTGCTATTATGTCTGGGTTTTCTTCTAGTACCCATTCTCCGAGTTCACTTGTTTTATTATTAATTCCATCTATGTTAGTGTACATTGCCTTGAAGCTCACTTTCTTTAGTTCATTTTCTTGTCCCTTTCTTGGCGAGCATTCTGCTGGTGTGGGAAGCTTTTCAGTGGCTGAGATGATCTGTGAGGTGGTTTGCAGGGTTTCAGGGGAGTTTGGGTTGAGGGGTGGGGGTTTCATGGAAGGGGGGATAGGTAGGGTGTGGGTTAAGGAGATAGGGGGGACATGGAGGATACGGGGTGAGGGGGAAGGAGGGATAGGGAGGGTATGGAATGAAGGGGGAGGGGGGAAAGGTTGGAGGGGGGACATGATGGGAATGGGGAAGGGATGACAGGATAAGAATGGGGTGGGGGGGGAGAGAGGGTTGGGTAGGGGCAGGTAGGGTGAGGGGAAGGGAGGGTTTCTATGCAGAGGGGGGTGGTGGGGTTGCCCTCCCCTCTGGTGTTGCTGGGATGCTGGTTTTGGGTTTGCCTCTTGTCTCTAGGACTGTTGTGTTGGGGGCTGTGATTTCCTGGTTTGCTTCTCCCTCCCTGCGCTTCCTCCTTGCCTCTGCTGCCCTGGCTCTCTCCTCCTTCGTCCTGTCCCTCTGCAGGAATACTTTCTTGTATCCCTCCACATGCTGCAGTTGACTATTCCTTTCGAGAATATCCTCTTTCGTGGTTTCGTTTGTAAACACCACCTTTACAAGTCGGTTTCTGTCCTTGTTGTACCAGCCCAACCTTAAAACCTGTGTGTGTGTGTGTGTGTGTGTGTATGTGTACTTACCAAATTGCCTAATTACCTAATTGCCTAATTGTACTTACCTAATAGTGCTTGTTGGGGTTGAGCTCTGGCTATTTGGTCTCCCCTCTCAACCGTCCATCAACAGGTGTACAGGTTCCTGAGCCTACTGGGCTATATCATATCTACACTTGAAGATATGACACTAGAGGGGACATGATCACCACATATCTTGAATGTGGTGATCATGTCCCCTCTAACTCTTCTGTCTCCTAGTGTCGTGAGGTTTAATTCCCGTAGTCTCTCCTCGTAGCTGAAACCCCTCAGTTCTGGTACTAGTCTGGTGGCAAACCTTTGAACCTTTTCCAGTTTAGTCTTATGCTTGACTAGATATGGAGTCCATGCTGGAGCTGCATACACGAGGATTGGTCTGACATATGTGGTACATAATGTTCTGAAAGATTCCTTAAACAAGTTCCTAATGGCCGTTCTTATGTTATGTGTGTGTACTCACCTAGTTGTACTCACCTAGTTGTGTCTGCAGGATCGAGCATTGACTCTTGGATCCCGCCTTTCGAGCATCAGTTGTTTACAGCAATGACTCCTGTCCCATTTCCCTATCATACCTGGTTTTAAAATTATGAATAGTATTTGCTTCCACAACCTGCTCCTGAAGTTCATTCCATTTTCCCACTACTCTCACGCTAAAAGGAAACTTCCTAACATCTCTGTGACTCATCTGAGTTTCAAGCTTCCATCCATGTCCCCTTGTTCTGTTACTATTCCGTGTGAACATTTCGTCTATGTCCACTCTGTCAATCCCTCTGAGTATCTTATACGTTCCTATCATGTCCCCCCTCTCCCTTCTTCTTTCTAGTGTCGTAAGGCACAGTTCCCTCAGGCCCTCCTCATACTCCATCCCTCGTAGCTCTGGGACGAGTCTCGTTCTAAACCTCTGAACCTTTTCCAGTTTCATTATATGCTTCTTCAGATGGGGACTCCATGATAAGGAGGCATACTCTAAGACTGGCTTCACGTAGGCAGTGTACTCACCTAGTTGTACTCACCTAGTTGTGTTTGCAGGGGTTGAGCTCTGGCTCTTTGGTCCCGCCTCTCGACCGTCAATCAACAGGTGTACAGGTTCCTGAGCCTATTGGGCTCTATCATATCTACACTTGAAACTCTGTATGGAGTCAGCCTCCACCACATCACTTCCTAATGCATTCCATTTGTCAACCACTCTGACACTAAAAAAGTTCTTTCTAATATCTCTGTGGCTCATTTGGGCACTCAGTTTCCACCTGTGTCCCCTTGTCCATGTTCCCCTTGTGTTAAATAGACTGTCTTTATCTACCCTATCAATTCCCTTCAGAATCTTGAATGTGGTGATCATGTCCCCCCTTACTCTTCTGTCTTCCTGCGAAGTGAGGTTTAATTCTCGTAGTCTCTCCTCGTAGCTCATACCTCTCAGCTCGGGTACTTGTCTGGTGGCAAACCTTTGAACCTTTTCCAGTTTAGTCTTGTCCTTGACTAGATATGGACTCCATGCTGGGGCTGCATACTCCAGGATTGGCCTGATATATGTGGTATACAAAGTTCTGAATGATTCTTTACACAAGTTTCTGAATGCCGTTCGTATGTTGGCCAGCCTGGCATATGCCGCTGATGTTATCTGCTTGATATGTGCTGCAGGAGACAGGTCTGTCGTGATATCAACCCCCAAGTCTTTTTCCTTCTCTGACTCCTGAAGAATTTCCTCTCCCAGATGATACTGTGTATCTGGCCTCCTACTCCCTACACCTATCTTCATTACATTACATTTGGTTGGGTTAAACTCTAACAACCATTAGTTCGACCATTCCTTCAGCTTGTCTAGGTCTTCTTGAAGCCTCAAACAGTCCTCTTCTGTTTTAACCCTTCTCATAATTTTAGCATCGTCCGCAAACATTGAGAGAAATGAATCGATACCCTCCTGGAGATCATTTACATATATCAGAAACAAGATAGGACCGAGTACAGAGCCCTGTGGGACTCCACTGGTGACTTCACGCCAATCGGAGGTCTCACCCCTCACCGAAACTCTCTGCTTCCTATTGCTTAGACACTCCCTTATCCACTTGAGCACCTTACCAGCTACCCCTGCCTGTCTCTCCAGCTTATGTGCCAGCCTCTTATGCGGTACTGTGTCAAAGGCTTTCTGACAATCCAAGAAAATTCAGTCCGCCCAACCCTCTCTTTTGTTGCTTAATCTTTGTCACCTGATCGTAAAATTCTATCAAGCCTGTAAGGCAAGATTTACCCTCCCTGAACCCATGTTGGTGATTTGTCACGAAGTCCCTTCTCTCCAGATGTGTTACCAGGTTTTTTCTCACGATCTTCTCCATCACCTTGCATGGTATACAAGTCAAGGGCACTGGCCTGTAGTTCAGTGCCTCTTGCCTGTCGCCCTTTTTGTATATTGGGATCACATTCGCCGTCTTCCATATTTCTGGTAGGTCTCCCGTCTCCAGTGACTTACTATACACCATGGAGAGTGGCAAGCAAAGTGCCTCTGCACACTCTTTCAGTATCCATGGTGAGATCCCATCTGGACCAACAGCCTTTCTAACATCCAGATCCAGCAGGTGTCTCTTGACCTCCTCTCTCGTAATTTCGAACTCTTCCAAGGCCGCATGGTTTACCTCCCTTTCTCCTTGCACAGTGACCTCACCTTGTTCTATTGTGAAGACCTCCTGGAACCTCTTATTGAGTTCTTCACACACCTCTGTCATTCTCTGTATACCTGTCCTCGCCTGTTCGAAGTTTTATTACCTGTTCTTTCACTGTTGTTTTCCTTCTGATGTGACTGTGGAGTAGCTTTGGTTCGGTCTTGGCTTTGTTTGCTATATCATTTTCAAAACTTTTCTCTGCTTTTCTTCTCACCCTGACGTACTCATTCCTGGTTCTCTGGTATTTCTCTCTGCTTTCTGGTGTTCTGTTATTCTGGAAGTTCCTCCACGCCCTTTTGTTTAGTTTCTTCGCTTCCATACATGCTCTATTATACCATGGATTCTTCTGTTGCTTTTCGGATTTTTCCCTTTGGGCCGGGATGAACCTGTTTACTGCCTCCTGACACTTTTGGGTTACATAGTCCATCATACCCTGTACAGACTTATCTCTGAGGTCTGTGTCCCAAGGTATTTCACTTAGGAAACTTCTCATCTGTTCATAATTCCCCTTTCGGTATGCCAGCCTTTTGATTCCTAGTTCTTTTTTGGGGGAGATAAGTCCTAGCTCTACCAGGCACTCAAAGTTCAATACACTGTGGTCACTCATTCCCAAGGGTGCTTCCATCTTGACTTCCCTTATATCCCACTCATTTAGGGTAAATATCAAATCAAGCATTGCTGGTTCATCTTCTCCTCTCATTCTTGTTGGTTCTTTGATGTGCTGGCTTGGAAAGTTTCTTGTTGCCACGTCCAGCAGCTTAGCTCTCCATGTTTCTGGTCCTCCATGCGGGTCTCTATTCTTCCAATCTATCTTCCCATGGTTGAAGTCTCCCATAATTAGTAGTCCAGATCCATTCCTGCTAGCAACAGAAGCTGCTCTTTCTATTATGTTAATGGTGGCCATGTTGTTTTTATCATATTCCTGTCTAGGTCTTCTGTCATTTGGTGGTGGATTATATATTACTACGACTATAATTTTTTTCCCTCCATTTGTTACGGTACCTGCTATGTAGTCACTGAAACCTTCACAGCCCTGAATATCCATCTCCTCAAAATCCCAGCCTTTTCTTACCAGCAGAGCTACACCACCCCCACCTCTTCCTTCCCTCTCTTTCCTCATAACATAATAGTCCTGTGGGAACACTGCGTTTGTTATCGTTTTCTTGAGCTTTGTTTCTGTAAGGGCCATTATGTCTGGGTTTTCCTCTAGTACCCATTCTCCAAGCTCATTTGCTTTATTTGTAATTCCATCTATGTTACTGTACATCACTTTGAGGCTCACATTCTTTTGTCCCTTCTCAAATCGCCTCCTTGGTGAGTGTTCTGCTGGTGGGGGAGGCTATTCCATGGGTGTGAGGACCTGTGAGATGGATAACAGGGTCTCAGAGGATACTGGGATGAGGGGCGGGGGATCCAGTGAAGGGGGAGGGACAGGGAGGGTATGGGGTGAATACCCTCCCTGTCCTTAATATATGGTATATGAAAAGCGCCCTAAATGCCTCCTTACTTAGGATTCTGAATGATGTTCTAACTTTTGCCAGTTTAGAGTATGCTGCTGTCATTATCCTATTTATATGTGCCTGTTACGGACCCGAATCCAGTGTCAGAGCACGGAGCCATGAAATCAGCGCCATCTGTGAATCGCCAACCGAAAACCCCGCAACATGGACAACGCCATCTAGCGAAGACGGGATATACCGGCCACAGGGGCTGGTTTCCTATCTTAATCACCTCATAACATAGCCGCTGCTGACCTCTGGTGAGGTGGCGCTTAGACAATGAACGCCATCTATGGAGTAAATAGAGTAAATAGGTAGACGTTTCTGTCTAAGCTAGTAAGTGATGTTTCCTAGTGACCCCCATGCAGTGTCCCCAGTATTTTTGACGTGTCTGATTACAGAGTCGACCTGGGACTGCTGTATTGGACGATGGATCAGTCTACCCAAGGCAGCCAAAGTCTCTCCACGAGTTTGCTCTGAAGAAGCTGTGAGACTCCCCCGGACGAACACTGTTAAGAGTGTTAGCCTGCCTGTGACGTGGCAGTATCAGGAATCGCCTTATCCGGGGCTGGCTGGTGGAAGAGACTAGCCACTGTGGTACTTAGAGAGGAGGGTGATCAGCGGGATCACACGAGGCTTCTGCCTAGGGCTCGCAACCCTAGTATTGGTCGTGGAGTGGCCTACACAGCGTAGCTGATCGGAACCTGCCAGTTACAGGCTTGATTGTGGTTGAAGGCCTCCACGACGGAGCACTCAGTGGGACTGTGATTTGGCTGGCCTGTGGCCAGGGTAGATTCTCCGAGAGAAGCCAAGAGGATTCATCGTGGGCCACGCAAGGAGGAAACAGGCCTACCCAGAGAGTGCGCACCGTGGAGCATCCTGTGTCTTTGGAGGAAGACAAGTCATTGTACATAATCGTGTATGATAAACCCCGTGTGATTGTTATTTATTTATATGGTGGTGGTGAGAATATATATATAAATCAGAGCATTTGTATCTCTCCCCCTTTAATTCAACTTGCGTTACGGAACACATCCCTTGAAAGCTTCTACTAACGTGGGGCCGGATTCCCAAGTTCTAATAACACCAGAAAAGAACCCAGTTACGTCTCGACAGGGCCGTATCATAATTGGCATCCCCAGCGGGATCCGACCCCTTGTCAAATATGTTTGACAGGGGGGGTGATGTAGCGCAATCCCCTGTAAATAATTCCCCCTGTGAGTAATTATTAGGACATTGTACGTCCTGTGCGGTGCCCGGTGTGATTACGCACAACAGTAGCAAGTGCGGTGCTAGGTGCGATTAAGTGCTAAAGTGAAGCAGTGTGTTAAGTGCTAGTGATCCATCTAAGTGACAATGGCAGAAAAAGCAACCATCGACGATCTGGACGATGTTCACGCCTTTCTGAACAAGGGCTGTCTTGCCAGATTAAAATATCTGGGGAAACAAGAACTTGTGTTAGTGAGTGCCTTGCTGGAGATAAAGATACATGCCAGTGATTCCCGTGTGGAGATCTTGTCCAAGGTTCACCGGCATTTGAAGGCCGAGGAGAAACAGGGAAGCGAGGCACAAATTACAAAAGAAAGTAAGGAAGTAGCTTCTGCTGAAAAGGAAGATAAGGGCAGTGACATTGACAGTGATGCAGGTGAGCTGAATATAAGCTTTCTAACTGTCAAAATGCGTGCCTTGGAAATAAATCGCGAGATAGAATGGAAGAAATTAGAAATGGAAAGAGAGAGACAAGATAAAGAATTAGAGATGAGGTGTTTAGAACTAGATAGAGAAAGAAAAAGAGAAGAGCGAGAAAGAGAAGAGAAACGAGAAAGAGAAGAGCGAGAAAGAGAAGAGAAACGGGAAAGAGAAGAGCGAGAAAGAGAAGAGAAACGAGAAAAAGAACGAGAAAGAGAAAGAGAAGAACGAGAAACAGAAAGAGAAGAGCGAGACAGGCAAGAACGACGAGACAGAGAGGAAAAAGAGAGACAACATGAGCTAGAAGTATTGCGATTAGGTGGTCGGAGGCAAACAATGGAAACAAGTAGTTTCGATCAGGTAAAGAACATCAAAATGGTCCCGAAGTTCAACGAGAAGGAAGTTTCGAAGTTCTTCGCAGCCTTCGAGAAGGTTGCGGCCTCTTTGGAGTGGCCAAAAGAGAATTCGGCCATCATGATACAGTCCGTCTTGACTGGGAAGGCCGAAATCGCCTACTCCACGTTGTCCCTTGATGACTCCGGCGATTACGACAAGATGAAGAAGGTAGTGCTCATGGCTTACCAATTGGTACCTGAGGCTTACAGGCAGAAGTTTAGAAATCTGAAAAAAACCTCGGAGCACACGTTCACCGAATTCGCGACCATCAAGGAACGGCTTTTCCAGGAGTGGTGTGCCTCTCGGAAGGTGGAGACCAAAGAAGACCTCGAGCAGCTCATACTGTTAGAGGACTTCAAAGACTGCCTGGCAGGGAATCTAAAGACGTACCTAGAAGAACAACAGGTAGAGACCTTAAGTGCAGCAGCACGATGGCTGAAGAGTACGTCTTAACGCATAGGTCTTCCACTAAGTATGTCCCGAGGAATTACCCACGTCTGTTTGGCAAGCCTCGTCAGGAAGAGGAGAGACCCGTCCCACAAAGCGCTGTGAAGACGCCCCCAAGTAGCCCTCGAAGGACTAGTCCTAACAGTCCGAAACACCGTAGTCCGAGTAGGAATATGGTGTGCTGGACTTGTGGGCAGAAAGGGCATGTAGATGCTATATGCCGAGGCAGAAGAGGTAGCGGCCCACGTAGGGAGGTGATGTTGATGGGCTGTGCGACACCACCAGAGGGAACCCAGTCTCTGATAACTAGTCAAGAAGGACCAAGATTGTTTGCCCCTCACACTGCAGGAGGGTATGTATCGAGTGATCATACTGGTAGATCAGTTGTAGTGCTCAGAGATAGTGGAGCAGCCCAGTCCCTGATCGTGAGAAACTCGTTACCCGAGGGAGTGAGTGTGGACGAAGACAAAAGGTTGTCCTGGTTGGGTTTCCTAGGACGCGGTACGTTGCCCCCTTAGTGCCGGTACATCTAGACTCGCCTTACTTCAGCGGCACATGTGTGTTGGCAGTAGTTGATACCTTGCCTATAGCTGGGATTGACGTGATACTAGCCAACGACTTGGTGACAGGTTGGGACTACGATGATCTCGAGGTTGTGGACAAGCCAGCCGGAACAGCAAGGCCCGAAGTAACAGCAGGAAATGGTAATATCCAGGTACAGGCAGAGGGACAACTACTTAACATGTTTAATCCTTCCTCTCACCAACAGGTTGACAGCATTCTAGCAGAGTCTCCTGATTCTTCTCCCGACGAGAAACATGAGGTTATGGTGGCAGAAGCGACTGAGCAAGAAGAGAGGCCTCATGTACAAGCACCTACGAATACCCAAGAGTCTGGAGTGAAGGCGGATGAGTACTTGCGGTATGGCAAAGTACAATGTATACTGAACCGGCCAGAGATTCCCCAGACGCCAGAAGTATGTGAGGTATGTACAAAGGTTCTAGTGCCATCTTCGGTCCAAACCAGGCTAATGGATATAGGCGGCTATGGACATTACAAGCTCATGAAACTTATCCCTAAGTTAGCCAAATGTTTCTTGGCGGAATTTTGTTTTGTTCTCGTGTGTGTTCTCAGTAAGGACCAGTGGACGACCCGACAGATGATGGCTCCCATGAACATCATGAAGAGACCCCAGGGATTGGAGACTTGCCCTGTGAGTGTTGCAGTCGAAGAAGGGACCTGGAAGGTGATGGTGGATACAGGAGGTATGAGATGTGATATTATGAGTGACTGTTCCCGACAGGTTGACACCCCCCGCGTGATTGCCGAGCCTGGATTCAGCGTAATGCGGAACGTTGGTCGACCTGGCAGTGGCAGAGCAGACACCATCTTCAATGTACAAGCAGCTCTGTTGGGACTAGGTGTGGGCCTAGTAAACGGTGGCGCTGTAAGTACCGAATTAATAACTATCGCTGTTACTCTAAATTAGCAGACTCCTGTATTCCAGGTTCCCGTCTCCCTGAAGGACTACTGGACCGGTACAAGAAATGCCGCCTGTGATCAGCCATCAAAGGTGCCACGACACAGGGAGGTGTCGATTCACCCCAGATCGCGTCTGTGCCGATCCTTACTCGAGACACGTAAGATGATTATGCCCCTGCTTGCCATCTCAATGAAGGTGTGGGAAGTCACATCAGGCAGGTCATTGCCTACCATCTTCAAGTTTTTCTTGTGCCAGAGTCTCTCATTAGGACAGTTTTGCGGACAAGACATCCTCACCACTCCAGTTTATAGTTTATGTGAGTCCGTTTGGAGTTGTACCCACGTACTAATTTGGTTTGTTTTTTCTTTTATAGAAACCCAAACAAAATTCATTTTGGTGGGGAGGTGTTACGGACCCGAATCCAGCGTCAGAGTACGGAGCCATGATAATAGCGCCATCTGTGAATCCCCAACCAAAAGCCCCGCAACATGGACAACGCCATCTAGCGAGGACGGGATATACCGGCCACAGGGGCTGGTTTCCCGTCTTAATCAGCTCATAACATAGCCGCTGCTGACCTCTGGTGAGGTGGCGCTTAGACAGTGAACGCCTTCTATGGAGTAAATAGGTAGACGTTTCTGTCTAAGCTAGTAAGTGATGTTTCCTCGTGACCCCCATGTAGTGTCCCCAGTACTAATGACGTGTCTGATTACAGAGTCGACCTGGGACTGCTGTATTGGACGATGGATCAGTCTACCCAAGTCAGCCAAAGTCTCTCCACGAGTTTGCTCTGAAGAAGCTGTGAGTCACCCCCGGATGAACACTGTTAAGAGTGTTAGCCTGCCTGTGACATGGCAGTATCAGGAATCGCCTTATCCGGGGCTGGCTGGTGGAAGAGACTAGCCACTGTGGTACTTAGAGAGGAGGGTGATCAGCGGGATCACACGAGTCTCCTGCCTAGGGCTCACAACCCTAGTATCGATCGTGGAGTGGCCTACACAGCGGAGCTGATCGGAACCTGCCAGCTACAGGCTGGATTGTGGTTGAAGGCCTCCACGACGGAGCACCCAGTGGGATTGTGATTTGGCTGGCCTGTGGCCAGGGTAGATTTGCCGAGAGAAGCCAAGATGGATTCATCGTGGGCCACGCAAGGAGGAAACAGGCCTACCCAGAGAGTGTGCACCGTGGTGCATCCTGTGTCTTTGGAGGAAGACAAGTCATTGTACATAATCGTGTATGATAAACCCCGTGTGATTGTTATTTATTTATATGGTGGTGGTGAGAATATATATATATAAATCAGAGCATTTGTATCCCTCCCCCTTTAATTCAACTTGCGTTACGGAATACATCCCTTGAAAGCCTCTACTAACTTGGGGCCGGATTCCCAAGTTCTAATAACACCAGAAAAGAACCCGGTTGCTTCCCAACAGGACCATAACAATGCCTCAGGAGATAGATTAAGTGTTACGTCCATCCCCAGGTCTCTTTCGCGCGTCGTCACAAGTAGGCTTTCCCCTTCATTGTGTACTGTCCCTTTGGTCTCCTATCTCCTAGTCCCATTTCCATAACTTTACATTTGCTCGTGTTGAATTCCAGTAGCCATTTCTCTGACCATGTCTGCAACCTGTTCAGGTCCTCTTGGAGGATCCTGCAATCCTCATCTGTCACAACTCTTCTCATCAACTTTGCATCATCCGCAAACATCGACATGTAGGACTCTACGCCTGTAAACATGTCGTTAACATATATAAGAAACAGAATTGGTCCCAGCAACGATCCTTGTGGTACTCCACTTGTTACTGTTCGCCAGTCCGACTTCTCGCCCCTTAGCGTAACTCTTTGGCTCCTTCCTGTTAGGTAGTTCCTTATCCATGCTAGGACCTTTTCCCCCACCCCCGCCTGCCTCTCGAGCTTGAACAGCAGTCTCATGTGCGGTACTGTGTCAAAGGCTTTTTGGCAGTCCAGAAATATGCAGTCTGCCCAACCATCTCTGTCCTGTCTTATCCTCATTATTTTATCATAGAATTCCAGAAGGTTTGTTAGGCACGATTTCCCTGTCCAGAACCCATGTTGATGGTTGTTCACAAACCTAATATTCTCCAGGTGTGCAACCAGTCGTAGCCTAATTATTCTTTCCAGTATTTTACAGGGGATACTTGTCAGTGATACAGGTCTATAATTAAGTGCCTCCTCCCTATCACCTTTCTTGAAGATCGGCACGGCATTTGCCTTCTTCCAGCAACTGGGCCATTCTCCCGACATAAGTGACTCATTAAAGATCATTGCCAGAGGCCCGCTGAGAGCCTGCACTGCTTCTTTTAGTATCCACGGTGATACTTTGTCTGGTCCAACTGCTTTAGTTGCATTTAGAGTTGTCAACTGTTTCATTACCTCCTCTGCTTTCACCTCTATATCTGATAGTCTTTCATCTAGGGTAACCCCTTCCAACAATGGGAACTGCTCAGGCTCGGTAGTGAACACTCCATGGAAACTGGCATTCAGTGCCTCGCAGATTTCCTTGTCACGTTCAGTATATGCCCCCTCTGTCTTCCTTAGTCTTGTCACTTGGTCGTTCACCGACATTTTTCTTCTTATATGACTGTGTAGTAACTTAGGTTGTTTTTTCGCTTTGATTGCAATATCGTTCTCATAGTCCCTTTCCGATGTTCGTCTTATGTTAATGTAATCGTTCCTAGCTCTGTTGTATCTGATCCTGTTGTCCTCTGTCCTTTGTCTTCTGTACTTCCTCCACTCCCGCCTGCTGGCCATTTTTGCTTCCTGACACTGTCTATTAAACCATGAGTTATTATATTCCTTCTTATTTTTTCCCTTTACTGTTGGTATAAATCTCTCTTCGGCCTCCTGGCATTTCTGTATGACTAGGTCCATCATATCTTCGACTGTTTTTCCTCTAATTTCTTCCTCCCACTGCACTTCACCCAGATAGTCCCTTATCCTCTTATAGTCCCCTTTCCTGTAGTCAACTCTCCTTTCCCAGATCTCTTGTCCCATGGTCATAAGTTTGAATTCCATCATGTAGTCAAAGACTAGGACACAATGGTCACTGGCCCCTAGAGGTATTTCATGCTCTAAATTCTTGATATCTTCTACGTTCGGGGTGAAAATCAGGTCTAATAGGCTCGGTGCATCTCCTCCTCTATCCCTTGTGTCTTCTTTCACATGTTGTGTTAGGAAATTCCTGTCTATAACATCTACTAATTTTGCTCCCCATGTTTCGTCCCCTCCATGGGGATTCCTTGATTCCCAATTTATCTCTCCATTATTTAGGTCCCCCATGATCAGCAGCTTTCGCTCTCATTCTGTGGGCTAGTTACCTGGGTTGATACCTGGTTGATGGGGTTCTGGGAGTTCTTCTACTCCCCAAGCCCGGCCCGAGGCCAGGCTCGACTTGTGAGAGTTTAGGTCCACCAGGCTGTTGCTTGGAGCGGCCCGCAGGCCCACATACCCACCACAGCCGGGTTGGTCCGGCACTCCTTGGAGGAACAAATCTAGTTTCCTCTTGAAAATGTTGCTGCCTTCTGCAGTTCATCTATACATGCCTTGTTGTTGTCATCATACTCCTTCCTGGGTCTTCTACTGTTTGGTGGGGGATTGTAGATTACCAAGATCACAATCTTCCTTCTATCTACTGTCAGAGTTCCATGTATGAAGCTTGTGCACTCATTTGTAACTCGATTTCCCAGGTCTTCAAACTTCTATTTCCGCTTTATTAGGAGTGCCACTCCCCCTCCCTGTCTCTGTGTCCTCTCTTTTCGTATCACCTGGTACCCTTCAGGAAAGATTGCATCTGAGATCATGTCATTAATTTTAGTTTCCACAATTGCAACTATGTCAGGATCTGCTTCACTCACTCTTTCTTTTATCTCTTCTGCTTTATTAGATACCCCATCAGCATTGGTGTACCAAACCTTGAGATTCTTCATGGAAACTCTTGTACCAGAGTTCTCCCTTTCTCTGGGGGTCTGGGGGGATCTGGGGGGTGTCTGGAGGGTTGACTGGGGGCAGGGGGGGATCTGGGGGATCTGGGGGGGTGTCTGGGGGATGACTGGGGGCGGGGAGGATCCGCGGGATGTCCGGGGGGATCAGGGGGGTGTCTGGGGGGGTCCGGAGGGTGAAAGAGGTCAGGAGGGGTGCTTGAGGGGCTAATGGGGGCTGGGCTTCTACTAAGGTAGGTAGGAGGGTCTGGGGTGGGGCCTGGGTAGGTAGGTCTGGAGTAGGAAGGGCATACTGGGTCTGAAGATTAGGGAGGGCATAGAGGGGTTGGGAGATAGCGTAAGGTTGAGAGTCAGATAGAGGTTGAGAGGTTGGGAGGGGGAAGGATAGAGGGGGTGGGGGGAACCTCCCACCCCCCCGCAAGGGTGGGGGGGGGGTCACATGGAAGGAGAGGGGATGAGGAGGGGTGAGGGCTGGATAGGTTTTGGGTGTTGAGGGGATGAGGACTGGGTGGGTTCTTAGGGTTAAGGGGGATGAGGGCTGGGTGGGTTTTGGTGGTTGAGGGGATGAGGGCTGGACGGGTTTTGGGGGTTGAGGTTATGAGGAGGTCCTTGGAATGTGGGATGAATTTGACTGCAGTGGGGTCAGAGGGGCCAAAGGAGGTGTTGGGGAGATAAGCAGGGGCAGGGAGGGCTGATTTGGGGAAGGAGTGACCTGAGAAGGTGTGAGCTGGTTAACATGGTGTGGATTAGCGTTGGGGTGTGTAGCTACGCTCAAATGGGAAGAGTTGTATTGCTGTTTGCTTGCTCTGTGGGCTATCTACTCCTCCTTCATCATGAATTTGTCAATATATACGTTGTAGTAATTTTAGCTACCTCTGAGTAAGTGTTTGTGATGCAGTATGTAATCCACTGCCTCTTTGTTAGTGAACTGTACCAGGACAGGTCGTTTCCTGTTACAGTTGTATGGTCCAATGCGTCATTGAACTTGCACCTCATTCCCTGCCATCTGGGCTCTCATGTCTCTCAAGATCCCCAGTAGCTCCAAATCCTCAATCTCCATCCTTTCCTGCCTCGATAGTGCCCTGGCTTCAAGCAATCCGTGGATTATGATTGTCCTCTTTCTCAGTTCAGGGTCATGTTGGTGGCCCCCTCCCTAGCTGACCCCCACCCCACCCACACCCGCTACTCCACCTACTACTACTCCCCCTTCCCCTGCCAAGCTTCCCTTATTCCTGCCAAATTCATTAGTAAGCCTAGATATTTCTCCTTGCCATTCTACCCTGCTCTTCCTGATTTCCTCTTGAATATAATCCATAAACTCTTGTTTGAGTTTTTGGACCTCGTCCTGTATCTTATTAAAGACTTCACTTTTAATCCCCTGTATTAGATCATCTATCCAAACATCCCTCTTCTCTACAAATTTCCCAATCATCTTCTCCACAAACCTATCTTCTTCCTCAATCATAATACTGTTGGACCTAGACGCCCATCCCGACCTAGTCATTGCTATAATGCAACCTTACCCACAGGGGTTCCAAGTATCTTACCGTCCTGCTAACACAAAGGGTGAGTGAATCTCCAATCGTTGTCCTGCGTGGTGGTAGGAGGGTTGCTGCCAGGGGTGAGGTCACGGTCAGGTCGGTGAGGTCCGCTCCACACTACACACTGCCACAGTACTTCCTCAACTATTTTGAATTACGCTACTTAAACTGTTTTTCTTCACTACCTTATGGCTTTGGTCAAAGTCCAAGGTTTTTTCATTCACTTGTACACACTTTTTCACTTCAAAGTTGCCTGATTACCCCTCCCACTCCACTAGTGAACCAGGAGCTCCCAACCCACGTCCACCCAACACGATGGTCACAAGTCAAGTGTGTATGTGTGTGTGTGTGTGTGTGTGTGTGTGTGTGTGTGTGTGTGTGTGTGTGTGTGTGTGTGTGTGTGTGTGTGTGTGTGTGTGTACTCACCTAATTGTGCTTGTGGGGGTTGAGCTTTGGCTCTCTGGTCCCGCCTCTCAACTGTCAATCAACTGGTGTACAGTGTGTGTGTGTGTGTGTTTACTAGTTGTGTTTTTACGGGGGTTGAGCTTTGCTCTTTCGGCCCGCCTCTCAACTGTCAATCAACTGTTTACTAACTACTTTTTTTTTTTTTTTTTTTTTTTTTTTTTTTTTTTTTTTTTTTTTCCACACCACACACACACACACACACACACCAGGAAGCAGCCTGTGACAGCTGACTAATTCCCAGGTACCTATTTACTGCTAGGTAACAGGGGCATTCAGGGTGAAAGAAACTTTGCCCATTTGTTTCTGCCTCGTGCGGGAATCGAACCCGCGCCACAGAATTACGAATCCTGCGCGCTATCCACCAGGCTACGAGACCCCTGTGTGTGTGTGTGTGTGTGTGTGTGTGTGTGTGTGTGTGTGTGTGTGTGTGTGTGTGTGTGTGTACAATTTGGTGAGCACGAGCGCGCTCATCTAATTGTACTCCCCTAATTGTGCTTGCGGGTGTTTTAGCTCTGGCTCTTTTGTCCCGCCTCTGAACTGTCAATCAACTGGTGTACAGGTTCCTGAGCCTACTGGGCTCTATCATATCTACACTTAAATCTGTGTATGGAGTCAGCCTCCACCACATCACTAATCCATTGCATTTGTCTACTACTCTGACACTTAAAAAATTCTTTCTAACGTCTCTATGGCTCATTTGGCCACTCAATTTCCACCTGTGTCCCCTAGTGCATGTGCCCCTTGTGTTAAATAGTCTGTCCTTATCTACCCTATTAATTCCTCTGAGAATCTTGTATGTATTGATTATGTCCCCTCTACCTCTTCTGTCTCCCAGTGACGTTAGGTTTAATTCCTGTAGTCTCTCCTCGCAGCTCATACCCCTCAGTTCGGGTACTAGTCTGTTGGCAAATCTTTGAACCTTTTCTAGTTTAGTCTTATGCTTGACTAGATATGGACTCCATGCTGGAGACGCATACTCCAGCATTGGTCTGACATATGTGGTATATAATGTTCTGAAAGATTCCTTACACAGGTTTCTAAAGGCCGTTCTTATGTTAGCCAGCCTGGCATATGCTGCTGATGTTATCCTCTTTATATGAGCTTCAGGGGACAGGTCTGGCATGATATCAACCCCCAGATCTTTCTCTCTCTGACTCTTGAAGAATTTCATCTCCCAAATGATATCTTGTATCTGGTCTCCTGCTCCCTACACCTATCTTCATTACATTACATTTGCTTGGGTTAAACTCTAACAACCATTTGTTCGACCATTCGAATGGTTGTTAGAGTTCGACCATTTGTTTGTTCGATCATTCCTGCAGCTTGTCCAGGTCTTCTTGAAGCCTCAAGCTGTCCTCCTCTGTTTTAATCCTTCTCATAATTTTGGCATCGCCAGCAAACATTGAGAGGAATGAGTCCATACCATCTGGGAGACAATTTACTTATATCAGAAACAGGATAGGTCCGACTACAGAGCCTTGTGGGACTCCACAGGGGGACTTCACGCCATTCTGAGGTATTACCCCTCACTGTAACTCTCTGCTTCCTATTGCTTAGGTATTCCCTTATCCACTGGAGAGCCCTACCAGTTACTCCTGCCTGTTTCTCCAGCTTATGCATCAGCCTTTTATGGGTCCTGTGTCTAAGGCTTTGCGACAGTCCAAAAAATGCAATCCACCCATGCTTCTCTTTCTTACTTAATCTTTGTCACCTGATCGAAGGATTCTATTAAGCCTGTAAGGCAAGATTTACCCTCCCTGAACTCATGTTGATGGGTTATCACGAAGTCCTTTCTCTCCTAAGAAATGTGTTACTAGTTTTTATCTCACGATCTTCTCCATCACCTTGCATGGTATACAAGTTAAGGACACTGGCCTGTAGTTTAGTGCCTCTTGTCTGTCACCGTTTTTGTATATTGGGACTACATTAGCCGTCTTCCATATTTCTGGTAGGTCTCCCGTTTCCAGTAACCTACTGTACACTATGGAGAGTGGCACACAAAGTGTTCCTGCACACTCTTTCAATACATATGGTGAGATTCCGTCCGGCCCAACCGCCTTTCTCACGTCCAGCTCCAATAGGTGCCTCTTGACCTTTTCTCTTGTAATTTCGAACCCTTTCAAGGTCACCTGGTTTGCTGCCACCTCTCCTAGCCCCGTGACCTCTCCCTGTTCTATGGTAAAGACCTCCTGGAACCTCTTGTTGAGTTCCTCACACACCTCTTTGTCATTCTTTGTGTACCTATCCTCATCCGTTCTAAGTTTCATCATCTGTTCTTTCACTGCCCCTTTCCTCCAGATGAGACTGTGTAGTAGCTTTGGTTTGGTCTTGGCTTTATTAGCTATATCATTTTCATACCTTTTCTCAGCTTCTCTTCTCACACTAACATACTCGTTCCTGGTTCTCTGGTATCTCTCTCTACTTGCTGGTGTTCTGTTATTACGGAAGTTTCTCCATGCCCTTTTGTTCAGCTCCTTTGCTTTCATACATTCCCGATTAAACCACGGATTCTTCTTTTGCTTATCGGTTTTTTCCTGTCGGACCGGGATTAACCTGTATACAGCCTCCTGACTATTTTGGATGACATTGTCCATCATGTCTTGTACGGACTTAGTTCTGAGTTCTGTATTCCATGGTATATCCCTTAGGAATTTATTCATCTCCTCAAAGTTTCCCTTTCGGTACGCCAGTCTTTTGTTTCCCAGTTCTTTTTGGGGGGAGATAATTCCTATCTCAACCAGGTACTCAAAGCTCAATACACTATGATCACTCATTCCCAGAAGGGCTTCCAACTTAACTTCCCTTATATCCGACTCATTTAGGGTAAATATCAGATCAAGCAAGGCTGGTTCGTCCTCTCCTCTCATTCTTGTCGGTCCCTTGACGTGTTGACTTAGAAAGTTTCTTGTTGCCACGTCCAGCAGCTTAGCTCTCCATGTGTCTGGTCCTCCATGGGGGTCTCTGTTACCCCAATCTATCTTCCCATGGTTGAAGTCTCCCATGATTAGTAGTCTGGATCCGTTCCTGCTAGCCACAGAAGCTGCTCTTTCTATTATATTGATGGTGGCCATAATGTTTCTATCATATTCCTGTCTGGGTCTTTTGTCGTTTGATGGGGGGTTATAT